>NW_020664435.1:16180038-16183475 GCF_002925995.2 Terrapene triunguis | reverse complement strand
AACAAACAAACAAACAAACAAACAAACAAACAAACAAACAAACAAACCCATCGAGCGCCCCCCGCCACCCCAACATTGGCTGCCCCTTCTGAGGTGCCGCCCCAAGCACGTGCTTGGTCGGCTGGTGCCTAGAGCTGGCCCTGGATGATTGACTACACTTATCAGACTCTTTGGAAGAGAAAAGGTCTAAGTATTAATCAAATCAGGAAGATGGTATATCATAGAATCTCAGGGTTGGAAGGGACCTCAAGAGGTCATCTAGTCCAACCCCCTGCTCAAGCAGGGCCAATCCCCAGACAGATTTTTGCCCCAGATCCCTAAATGGCCCCCTCAAGGATTGAACTCACAACCCTGGGTTTAGCAGGCCAATGCTCAAACCACTGAGCTATCACTAGGTCTCATTCTTATGAGGAGGAAACGAATTGTGGTGGCATCCAGCTTTATACCTCCATCTGACCTGACCAGATTGGTGCAGTTGAGCAATTTAGCCAATGGCTAACAGACAACATGGCTTGGGTGAAGGCTAGATGGCTAAGACAACCCAGACAAAGGTTTGTAGGGTGAAGGTATGCTCCATGTGCTAGACTTGTAATCTTTCCACACTCAGGGCTAGCTTCTAGCTTCGACTATATGCCCATATAAGAAACACTCCCTTCCCCAAATCCCTGTGTGCAGGCTACCCAGACTGTGAGTCAGTAGACATAGGAGTAAGAGAACACAGCACCAACTCCCTCGCACCCCCGCCCCCAATAGAGAAGGTAGGCATGGAGTGGGGTGGATAGTGAGTTCTACCCCAATGCTCTGGCCAGCAAAGCTGAGCCATGCCAGTGGGTATTGTAATTTAAAGCCTTATTGTGCATGTTCTTATAGAAATTGTACCTGCAGATGTAGGAATGCTTTTAGTATGCAATACACTTTCAGCGGGATTTAGCAATGCTCACGTAAATCTTATTAAGTTATAACTGAAATCCAGTGCTAATAATGCTTGCTTGACATGATCTCCAAGAACCAATTTCATTTATATCTTACAATTTTTTTAAGTTAACCTTATAATCAAGAAAAAAAAAGCTTGAAAGAGAAAGAGTACCTTGAAAGCAAATGCTTCTCTCACTCAAAGCTATAAAAATGCGATTCTTTTGCTTACAAGCACAACCATCTTAAAGAGGCACAAATCATTTAGGAGATTAGACTGCCTCCGTCTCTTTGCATGAAGGAGTAACATTTCAAAACATCGTGGCTGAGATTTCAAAGCTGCCTAATGGATTTGGATGCCCAGTTCCCAGTGAAATTCAATTAGGGCTGGTCTACACTGGGGGGGGGGGGAATCTATCCAAGATACGCAACTTCAGCTACGCAAATAGCGTAGCTGAAGTCGAAGTATCTTGGATCAAATTACCTGGGGTCCAGACGGCGAGGGATCGACGGCCACAGCTCCCCCGTCAACTGCGCTACCGCCGCTCGCTCTGGTGGAGTTCCAGAGTCGACGGTGAGTGAGTTCGGGGATCGATATATTGCGTCTTAACGAGACGTGATATATCGATCCCGGATAAATCGATTGCTACCCACCGATATGGCGGGTAGTGAAGACGTACCCTTAGAGGCAGCTTTGAAAATCTCAACCAACCTGTTCTGTGCACATAAAGCTTTACTGCAACAAAGCCACTCACACTCACTTATAGGGAATAATGGCTCAAGTGCACATAAGCACACATTTTTTGTGAGGCTGCAGCACAGTGTCTGTTTCTCCAAGAACAAAGCTGTGCTTGGATATCTGCACGCTCTCACTTTGAAGTTCAAACACTTGTGGGCACACTTTAAAAACCTACTCCTACAATTTTTTAAAAAAATGCACAGATGATAAACTCTTTGAAGCACAGACCGTGGTTTTTTGTATGAATTTATCAGGGCTTTTGGGTGCCACATGGGGTTGCCAACCCTCCCGGTTTTGCTGGGAGTCTCTGGAAATTGGGCTCTATCTCCTGGAGACTACTGAAGCCAAACCAGGAGATTTTAAGCCACTAAAAGTCCAGTGGTGCAGTGGGGCTAAGGCAAGCTCCCTGCCTGCCCTGTCTCTGTGCCACTCCAGGAAGCGGCCGGCACATCCCTGGGGGGGGCAGGGGGCCTCTGAGCGCTGCCCTGCTCCAAATGCTGACTCCGCAGCTCCCATTGGCCAGGAACTGCAGCCAATGGGAGCTGCTGGGGCGGTGCCTGCAGGCAGGGGCAGTGTGTGGGGCTGCAGGGACATGCTGGCCGCTTCTGGGAGCGATGCGGGGCCAACTGGGAGCCACTCGAGGTAAATGCTGCCCAGCCGGAGCCGGCATCCCTCACCCCCTCCCGCACCCCAACCCCCGGCCCCAGGTTCAGCCCGGAGCCCCCTCCCACACTCCGAATCCCTCGGCCCCAGCTCAGAGCCTGCACCCCCCATCATACCCCAACCCCCTGCCCCAGCCCTGTGAAACTGAGTGAGGGTGGGGGAGAGCAAGCGATGGGGGGGGCAAAGCGGGGATGAAGTGAGCAGGGTGGGACCTCAGAGAAGGGGCAGGGGTGTATGGGTTTGTGTGATTAGACAGTTGGCAACCCTAGTGCCACAGCAACAATCTGCACTCATGGGCAGATTTTCAGTATCAATATTGGCAACATATGCAGATAAAGAATGCTCCTAACTGAAATACTATTACTACACACACACACACCCCCACCCACCCACCCCCCTCTGAAGGCTTGAGTAGGCAGCTACACAATATGCTACCACTGGGGTGACCTTCTCTACGGGAGATTTAGGGGTTCTAAGCACCAAACCACAGAAGCCAAGCATTCAGCAGCAGACTATAGGCCAGGAGTGGGCAAACGACGGCCCGGGGGCCGCATCCAGCCCTTCAGACATTTTAATCCGTCCCTTGAGCTCCTGCTGGGGAGCGGGGTCGGGGGCTTGCTTTGCATGGCTCCCGGAAGCAGCGGCATGTCCCCCCTCCGGCTCCTACGCGTAGGGGCAGCCAGGGGGCTCCAGACACTGCCCCCACCCCAAGTGCCGCCCCTGCAGCCCCCATTGGCCAGCAAATCGGAGCTGCAGGGGTGGCGCCTGCGGACGAGGCAACGCACAGAGCTGCCTGGCTGCGCCTCCAGGTAGGAGCCAGAGGGGGGACGTGCCGCTGCTTCCAGGAGCTGCTTAAGGTAAGCGCTGCATGAAGCCTGCGCCCCAATCCCCTCCTGCACTCCAACCCCTTGCCCCATCCCTGATCCCCCTCCCACCCTCCGAACCCCTTGGTCCCACCTTCCTGCACCCCCAGCCAGAGCCCTCACCCTCTCTCACACCCCAACCCCCAATTTCATTCATGGCAGGCTATACAATTTCCATATCCAGATGGGGCCCTCAGGACAAAATGTTCGCCCACCCCGCCAGGGCCGGCTCCAGGGTTTTGGCCGCCCCAAGCAGCCAA
>NW_020664435.1:16031215-16179938 GCF_002925995.2 Terrapene triunguis | reverse complement strand
CGCCCCAAGCACCTGCTGGAGAAGCTGGTGCCTGGAGCCGGCCCTGCACCCCGCTATAGGCACACTGCATCTGGAGAGTGAGAGCACAGTATTAACTGAATTCCCGGTTGCCCTTTCCAATGTTATAAGTATCTGCTACTCAGTAATGTGTGTTTATTTCACTTGACTGAAGACAAGATGCTGCCACTGGCAAAAAAATGGGAAAATGGAAAAAGAAAAAGAAAAAAAGAAAAAAAGGACCACCAACAACTGCACAACAGACCCTTAAACACATAATTTTGTTCAACAAGGTCACTAGAACTGACCATTTCTCCTAATACTTTGAAGTCCCCCGCCCCACCCTAAACAAACAGGAGCTAGTGAAGTTTACTTTACCTGTCGACTTCCCTGCTTAGAGGAGCAACTGCTGGTACTTCTTGAAGGTGACAACACTTTCTGGGACACACCCAAGCTCTTTTCTTCACTCATGATCCCAGAGACAGATTGTTTTGTGTCTATTCAGTTAGAACACCACCCAAAGGGAATTAAGCAAGTGTATTGGAAGACATGGGCGAGAAAGGCAAGAGTCATTGTTTACCCATATGCATTCCAATGGCATCTTCTGGCCCCAAGGAGATTCCTAAGAGAAACAAACCAAAAACACATGAGCATCAGATATAGTCCATGTTATTTGGTTACACGAGTCAAGAATCTATAAGAAAGCCTTTGGTAATTTAGTTGGACTGCACTGCTATATGTTATCAGAAATTAACTTAACTGCTTTAGGATAATTTTCAAATGTCAGAGAGAAACAGCAAAACGGTGGGTTCTAACTACTTGTTTTAAAGTCATTCCACTATCTGACTGCTGGTAAAGAACACAGTTTAAATGCAGCATCAAGAGTCTCTTTAAAGATTAAATAATCCCATTCCTTGAGAATTTAGATACAGTGCACATTTGCAATTCCAGAAGTTGCTTTCATTTTTAGCCAAGAATTGTGCAAACGTAGCTACCTACAGGTGGGCATGACTAACTGTACCTGGAGTTAGAAATTGGTAACTACGTCACTTCTGTGACTAAGTGAGTGGCAGGAAGATTAATTAATAGCTTGTCTAATAACAGTGGTGGTTGCAGTGTGCGCAAAAAAACTTGATGGAAACCCTGAATGACGGATTTGCAGTGTCGGCAACGGTTGCCATGGCAACAGTTTTTCGCCCAAAGGAGACAACAAAAACAAACATTTTTCAAAACCTGGGGGGGGGGAAAAAAAAAAAAAAAAAAGTATTGTGCAAGTTGTGTATCGCTTCAGACTTGACTGCTCATAGACAAAGCAGCTTAAGAATTTCCATGGTAGGAGGAAGGGCTTAGAAAAGTAAGGAAGTTTCTACACCATGGAGGAAGATTTTATTACTGATGTAAATGCATGTGACTCCACTGCCTTAAATAAATCACTGCCTTAAATAAATAGTTGTGCCAGCTTACACTCCAGTAGTGTTTTAGTCTCCTTGTGCACTGAGCAGGTTTTTTTTTGTTTTGTTTTAAAGGCTTGAAAAATACATTCAGAGACAAGATGGATTAGAACAACCCTAGTAAATGGAGAGGCCTAAGGCACACATTTTTAAAGAATTCAAGCTTCCTTTTTGAAAAAGCTAGTTCTTTAAAATAAGTGTCCAAATATAACCTAATACAGTACTGTCTTCCCCAGATCGTCAGACAACACTTCTCTGTGCTGCTCTAAACCGGAATTTAGATGTGCTTATCAGAGGATCTTTTCGAAAATCAATCGTGTATTTTCTCTGTAAGACAATTTAATGGAAGACTTACTATAAGGTTTCTACCAAAATATCCCCTTTTCCATCTAAAACACGGTATTTTTCTTATCTAATTCACCTTATATTTAAATGAGATACTTAGCTTAAAAAAGTTACAGCAAAAATAGCCCTACCATTCTTTAAAGTCAAATTAAAACAACCCCCCACCCACCCACCCCCCAAGACTGGATGGCCCAGGCATCTGATAATAGTGGGGGGGGGGGGGGAAGAGAAGAGAGGAAAACTTTCCCTTTTATGTGACTACTTCATATATGAGCCAGATTAGTAGTGACTGAACATTGCTACCATCAGATGCTACAATAATGAGTGAGGTATAAGAAATAATATGGCATATAGAACAGCTGTGTGGTGAACTACATGACAAATTGGGCCTGGTCTATACAGTTTTATTACTGATTTAACAGTTTTGATTAGGGATGTTGCATTTTGAAGAAATTAGGTTCTCCTGCTCTTATTTTGGGTGACATTTCCCCCCTTTGCCTTTTCATCAAGGTTAGTGCTTTTAATATCTATAAAGCTCACTTTCAGGGCTGGCTCCAGGCACCAGCTTCTCAAGCAGGTGCTTGGGGCGGCCGTTCCGGACAGGGGCGGCAGTTCCAGGTATTCGGCGGCAATTCGGCGGACGGTCCCTCACTCCGCCTGGGAGTGAAGGACCTCCCGCCGAATTGCCGCCGCAGATCGCGATCGCGGCTTTTTTTAGATTGCGGTCGCGGCTTTTTTTTTTTTTGGTTTTGGCTGCTTGGGGCGGCCAAAACCCTGGAGCCGGCCCTGCTCACTTTACCTTGGTTTTAAATAGTTGACTCTGAGTTCACACAAAATGTGTCTCTCTTGATCAGTTTCCAGCTCCTTATTAAATCTTTTAAATAGCCATCTTACAAAGATGGCAGTCTCTCTTTACAAGCAGATGCTTAACAAAATATTTTTTTCAATAAAAGGAACTTGAAGCTGATTTAGCAAAAGTTAAGCATTCATGCACCCTTCTACCCACTCTGAAGTCCAATGCAGGAAATGTTTTGTAACACTGTTTACAGGGTGACCGCTGCCCACTTGAAGTTTCCCACTCTTGTGGTTTGAAATCACCACTTTAACTTCACTGTTAGTTGGCTGACGTGCTCGCAAAATGGCAACGTTTAACAGTTCATGACCACAAGCAGGCTCTAATTTATAAAGTGCACTGAGAGTCTATTGAACCATCACTGTCAGGACCCAGCCAGGATATTCTGGGCACATTAGACCTAAATTCTGTGGCAAGTGCTCCCGGATTTCTAAAGCATATTACTAAGCACAGCTGTGCTGAATTCTGGGGCAGCTTCAGATAATCTTTTTTTAATTCAATAAGAAAAGGGATAAGATCAGTACCATACTTATCATTTGGTTTGGAGCAGGGTTGCCAACTTTCTAATGGCACAAAAACGAACAACTCTGCCATGCCCCTTCTCTGAAGCCCCGCCCCTGCTCACTCCATGCATCCTGCCATCGCTTGCTCTCCCACGTCCTCACCTCACTTTCACTGGCCTGGAGCAGGGGGCTGGGATGCAGGAAGGGGTGAGGGCTCTAGCTGGAGGTGCGGGCTCCAGGGTGGGGCCAGAAATGAGGGGTTCAGAGTGCAGGAGGGGGCTCTGGCCTGGGGCAGAGGGTTGGGTTGTGTGAGGGGGTGCGAGCTTCAGCTGGGGGTGTGGGCTCTGGGGTGGGGCTGGAGATGAGGGATTTGGGGTGCAGGAGGGAGCTCAGGGCTGGAGCAGGGAGTGGGGGTGCGGGAGGGGGTGTGGGCTCTGGCTGTGGGCTCTGGGGTGGGGCTGAGGGATTTCGGGTCCGGGGGATCTGCGTGCTGCCCGTCCCCACAAGTGTTACCCCCACAGCTCCCATTGGCAGCGATTCCCAGAGCCAGCACTGGGGGCGGAGGCAGCACAGGGAGCTTCCCTGATCGCCCCTCCGCCTAGGGGTCAGACATGCCGGCCGCTTCTGGGAGCTGCCTGGAGCCTGGGCAGGCAGGGAGCCTGCCTTAGCCCTGCTGCACCGCCAACCAGATTTTTAGCAGCCCGGTCAGCAGTGCTGACTAGAGCCGTCAGGAATCCTTTTCGACCAGGCATTCTGGTCGAAAACTGGATGCCTGGCAACCCTAGTTTGGAGTCCTGAGAGAAATGAGAGACTCTACAGCAGTGGTATTCCTCAAACAGCAAGTTTTTGTTTTTTTTCCCCTCCTTAAATTTCCGATTTAGCTTATTGAGAAGAAAAAACCCAAACAATGCCTCCACACACAGCAAAACAGGAGCAGGCTTCTGTGATCAGCTCTGAACAAGGTAGAACTGTGGGGAAGATTGGAAATAAACAGTGTCCTCTGCCCCAAATCTTTTCTGTTCTTTGACTGGTGCTTCCAAATGATGCTTCACAATGTCATTGACCAGCTGAGAAATTCCAGATTTGTGCATGAGAGATTGCAGAAACCCCTGCATCTTTTGGTAATCTTCTGCACTCCCTCTTTAAACTCTCTCCTTCATGAAGTTTAAGATGATTAGTATCTCAAGGTCTTGTATTGACATGCTCTTCCTCCAAGACTTGGCAGTCGGTATGAAAGCGTAAGGGAGAGAGAAATCAAAAACATGCCCAACAACGACAGGGCTTTTCTGTGATGTTTTGTTTTAGACCACCACCTATGAAACTTACAACCGCAAAAATATTAAAGAGCCAAACTGTCTTACTAAGCTATCAGTCAATCAATCAATACTTCAGTTACACTAAGGAATTGTCTATACAAACAGTTATGTCACAGCAAGCTGGGGGGCGCAAGCTTCGGGTGGGCAGAGACCTTGGGGTTGGTTTTTTTTGCCTTCCTCTGCAGTAGGGGGATGGGTCACTTGCTGATTTGAACTAGAATAAAATGGTGGATTCCCTGTAACTCGAAGACCTTAAACCAAGATTTGAGGACTCTAGTAACTCAGACAGCGATTATCGGCTTATTACAGGAGCAGGGGGTGAGGTTCTGTGGCCTGTGATGTGCAGGTCAGACTAGAGGATCATGATGGTCCCTTCTGGCCTTAAAATCTATGAACCTACCCTACATTAGCCTACCATGGAATAACTGTCTGTGTGGACCCTGCTGACATGCATTAAGAGTTTGTTAATGCACTTTGATCTAGTCCCGTTTCAGAGGGGACTCTCTTCTGTCTGTTCCTAGAGAGGTTATAAAATAATTATAATTTAAGAATAACCAGTCTAATTGTTCCTATATTAAAACGAAAACAATTGGTAAAAATACGTCAGCAGATACAGTTGATAGACTTCCACTTCCCTTAAAAAGACACCAACTTGGAGATTCTAGTGCTACTGTTTCACTAATTCACGATGACAATTTACTGTTTGGTTTTATTTCTTGTATCTCTCAATGTTACAAACTCACTGCAGAGTCTCAATGTCCTTATAGCTCATGGCAGAAGAAAGGGAGAAGAGATTAAAGTTAGAAAAAGCTGGAAAATGGCAGTATGAAAGCAGCAGTATGAAAGCAACATAATTATGAAACTTGTTATTGTTTTGAAAAATGAAGACTTGCAGCTGGCGCAGAGTTAATTAGGGTAAAAAGTGCTATTGTGAGCATTTAAATGTGGAGATAGAATAAGATGCAAGTTTTGTCACTAAAGTCCACTTTATGAATGTAGGAACAGGGAAGGCAAAAAAACAAACAAAAACAAACAAAAACCCAACAACTCCCCAATGGAAGTCATTGCAGCACTCCTAGTGCACTAACCTTTGCACATTAAGTCGGCAGTTTTTTGTGTGGTATTATTTTAAAATAATACAATACATTTAGCTGGCAAACAAAATTCTCAAATAATTTTTTTGATAAATGTTGTATCGGAGATGAAAAAACACAAAAACAAAAAACAAACCGATTTTGCCCTGAAAGTCAGTGTTAACCCAATTAAAGTGCTTTCATTTCTACCTACTCTATTTGCTGGAAAATATGTTTAAACTAATTGTGGACTTCTTTTCCACCATTTAAAAATTTAAACTGTAAAGCGCGTCACAGAAAATGATGAAAACATCAGCTTTAATCTCTCTGACAGTCTAACATTGTTCCCCAAAGATAAGAGTCATCTATATGGCAAAAGAATTGAATAAAAACATGGGAAATATTGGTAGTATCTTTTTGGAAGAAGATATCTGTATTTCCAAGGGATTATAAGATTCACAGTATTGAAGGAGAAAAGACAAGTCATAGTAATATGTATATACTGTGAAGCTTCTAGGTTGCCCTTTTGAAGAAAATGCGTTTAAAAGCAATTCTGATGGTTAAAAAGTACCAGTTTATTAAACACCACAGCAAACAAAAAGTTCAATAATTAAAAAAAAAAAGTCTGTATTTATCAAAACAGGTTTCAACTAGATCTCCAGAGTCAGACTCTGGAGATTGCTTAGATCAGGGATCGGCAACCTTTGGCACGCAGCTCGCCAGGGTAAGCACCCTGGCGGGCCGGGCCGGTTTGTTTACCTGTCGCGTCCGCAGGTTCGGCTGATTGCGGCTCCCACTGGCCGCGGTTCGCTGCTCCAGGCCAATGGGGGTGGTGGGAAGCGGCAGCCAGCACATCCCTCAGCCCATGCCGCTTCCCGCAGCCCCCATTGGCCTGGAGTGGCGAACCGTGGCCAGTGGAAGCTACGATCAGCTGAACCTGCGGACGCGGCAGGTAAACAAACTGGCCTGGCAGGGTGCTTACCCTGGCGAGCCGCATGCCAACGGTTGCCAATCCCTGATTTAGATTGTAATCTCTGTGGGACAGATACTTCTTTAGTTAGGTATTTGTACAGCATCTAGAACACGGGGGTTCTGGTCCATGACTGGGGCTCCTGAGTGCTACTGCAATATAAATGTATTATTAATTCCCCTTGCCTAAACCCTTCCTTCAGTCCTGGGTCAGGCTTTCATAGTACCTAGGCACACTATTTTAATGAGGAAAGTTAGTTTGTAAATAACCTACTTATCTTCAAAAAGCAGAAACCATTTAAAGCCCATTTGGTAGCTGATAGATAATGCTTGTAGGTAATCACCCATGAGAAAAGACAGTGCCTATTCTAATCCAAAATGAATCAGGAGAATTAGAACCTAAGGAACATTCCACTAGAATAAGTCATAAGGAAAATATCAAAGAAAAATTTGCCTCAATGCCAAGCTTGTTCAGCCTCTCGTGGAGTCAGACAAGCATGTCTACTGTTTCCTTAACCCTTGGGTTGATTAATTCAGTCCTTCATATTAGCAAGATCTTACATAAATTCAAAAATAAGTCAATGTGCACTCTAAAAATATTTTTAAAATTACTCCTTCCTGCCCACCCCAGAAACTGAGTATTCAATGTATGGTGTGACAAGGATAATGGTCATGTGAATGTATCATACTGGCATTAATTTTTATCCAAGGAGATATCCAGCAGATATTTGTATGAAACATATTACATATATAGTCTGCACTAATAAATCTGTAAATGAAAAAAAAAAAGCCATGACACTAGTGACATACAAAATTGCAAGTGGTAATGACTGTATCATACATCTAATACTAGCCATGTGATCCAATTGATAAATGTAGCTGAAAATGAAAACACGTTAAGTAATATGAACAAAGTTACCTCCAGCCAGTCTTCATAGGCCTTAAGAGTTTAAAATATCCTCTTTAAGACTCTTGCCTAGTGGTAGGCACCACACTGCACATAATGTAGAAGGCCACCAGAACTCAAGAGAAGCCTCCAGACAATCACTTGACAGCCGATACACAAGATACAAACAGCGCTCAAGGCTGTTACATAAATAGGGAACCCAGACAGAATTATTCTGAAGCACTCCCTTGCAACCAATTAATGCAGAGGTACCAAAGATAGCTGCAGCAGAAGGTGCATTTCTTACCCTCAGCTAGAGGCAGTGCCTTACTAGTAGCAAGAAACAGAGAAGATAAAGGAGCATATTGGAGAACAGTATTTGTAGTTTTCAGTGGGGAAAGCAACATTTGAAAGCAATGTAACTCTTTATGGCATACATCCACCACATCTCACTGCCTCATCTACAGTAAGAATGCTCTGAAGTGATCACTTACGATACTTAATGATTAGAACCCAGAGATGGGGTTACGAATGTAAAATGTTTACCACTAAGCTTCCAGATTTCAGCAGTGGCTGGTTGCTCTCTTTTTTTTTTTTTTTTTGGTTATCTTACTGTTTAAAACTTTGTTCTGTTCATTAAATACACTTCTTCCATTATTTCCCAAGGCCTACTCCTTTTTAAAGCAGCAATCTCTCCCTCATCCCAGATTTCTAAAAAGGAGTTCTCTCTCCATTTCTACAGGGTTATTTTAAACACACATCCTCTAGCTCCCTTTTCAATATGCACAGCCTGATGAAAACATATCTAAACTTTGATGTTCAGTGGCATACCTTCCCATGGCCAGATGCCAGCAAAATAAATCAGCATGTTAAGCTGGTAGTGTCTGTGCATTGAGACAAAACCACTTCTCTGCTGCTAGAACTCTGGAAGCATCAATGTCTCTTTATCAATGGACAATGGAACAGACTGCCTAGGGAGGTTGGAAACTCCTTTACTGGAGGTTTTCAAAAGAAGGCTGGATAGAGCCATTTGTCTTGGATGGTTTCGACACAACAGATCCTGCATCTTGGCAGGGTTAGACTAGATGATCCTTGTGGTCCCTTCTAACTCTAGGATTCTATCATTTCACATCCGAACCTACTGGAAAGCCTTAGAGAAAAGGGGGTGGAGAATTCTCTGAAATTCTTCGTGAAACTCCCAGTCTACATCTTGATGTAGAATGAGAAAAGGGGGGGGGGGGGAAGCAACATGGTGTGATTATGACACAGGTAGTTCCAGGTTTATTAAAGGTAAGCCAATCACAGCCTAGAGATGCTTCAGCCACTTCAGGGAATTGCATATACTTACAAAAAGGTGCTGGGCCCTACGGTAACTTGCCTAATGAACCCCTCTCTTAAGCAGTAATATTGGGCATCACTCTCAGTAGCACGGTTTACTTTTTCCAGCATGTCTTCTGGAGGCAATAATTCGGAAATAGTGAGGGAACATGAAGGTTTAAGAAGACTGGGCTATCTATCCTAGGAATTAAATACTGCCAGGGAGAATGTATTTTCTTCCAATTCCTACTGGAACTCTGCTACATATCTGTCTAGTGGACATCACAGGAAATTTTTGAAAACATTGGAATTTCAATAAAAATAAATTAGGAAAAGAAAAAACTGCACTTTTTGCAGATTTTTAGTTTTTCCATTCTTTGAGCAGCTCTATCATCACCTAGGGTTTTAAAACCTACCACCAATGGGCATGATAACTAGACACAGTTGTTCCTTTGATCTATAGAAGATAGTTTAATCCTCCACAACTCGATATGCCATGGTTTCATTTCTCTCTTTGCTCTGCTCACAGAGTGAGGGAGTTACTGGAGGATCTCACTATTTCAGTCAACTGCACTCATATGTGGAAAAGTTCCACAGCTCTTCCCTTAATGCCAGGAAATAATTAAAAAAACAAAACAAAAAAACACAACAACCCTCTAAGAACTCTAGTTCAAATACAATGATAATGAGATAAACATGACAAACAATGGCCTGAAAGAGTTCAAGAACTTGTATCTGAAAATTTCCCCCTTCTCATTAAATTAGTGGACCATGGGAAAATTGCAACAATACTGCATTTACAAAAACATTCACCTTGGGGAAACGGGCCAGCGTGCACATTTACTCTCTGCAAAGGCCCCAATCATGCAAAGTATTGAAACACATGCTTAAATTTAAGCATGTGAGTAGTTCCATTAAATTTACAGCAACTGGACTCCAAGGGACTTCTCATGTGCTTAAAGTTAAGCATATGCTTAGGCTTTTGTGGGACTGAGGCCTACATGTTTTTGGTCTAGTTATGGGTGGAGGGGAGTTGCCCAGAAGCATACTTCAGAATAAATATATATTCTGTAAACTTCATTCAACAGCACTCAGGCAACGACAAATGGCAACAGGAAGACATTTTCCCCTCCTCCTATCTAATTATGGTCCTTCCTTCCCGCCACCACACACACTATCAATTTTCCCACTCATCAGTTTTATTTTAGTGTGATTACATCTCTCAAATTATGTTTCATAAACTGAAATAAGAACATAATTATACCCATTACATAGCCTTGACTGATTCTTTGTCACTGTAACCATGAAGAACCCTCTTGCTGGATTGTAGGATTACTAGATTATTCTGTACTATTAAATTAATGTGCTATAAATATAGTAGTTTATTAGATAAAGGAACTAAGTGCCCTGGGCCCCATCTCATCTTTATTTTGTAAGAACACTGGAAAACCTGCAAAACAAACAGCCACAAGTTATAGAACTGCATATATATGTTCAATTTACAAATATTGCCTGATGGAGCAAATATGATCTTAAACATAGAGACAGACATTAAAAGGAATGTCACAATGACTGTTTTTATGCAGTGGAACACAGAACCCATTTCAGCTAGATGATAAACACGTTCCTGCACACCAAATTGCCTAATGACAAGCAGGACGTAAAACAAAGGGAAAATGGTTTCACTGTCTCAAAAGTCTTCTAAACAGCTGTTGCGACCTCACATCGGATTGAAATTCACTCTTTTCTAAAATAGGCAAGGAGATGGAAGGCAATTCCATTTTATTGATCCAGAGGATCTTTCACTCTTTTCTTCATGGTTTGTGACAAGACTGCCCACCGATATATAGTTACAGTAACGTACAAGTCTGTGAAGCCTTGGTTATAAAGTCTTTAGTTTAAGCAAAGGTTATAGTAAGTGATGCTGTACTGTTTTTAAAAAATAAACTATTCGAAAGTACGTAAGTGACTTGGGAGCCTAAGTCACTTTTGAAAATGGGAATTAGATGCCTTTGAAAATTTTACTCAGAATTTTGTCTCTATTAGTGAAGGACCT
Organism: Terrapene triunguis; assembly: GCF_002925995.2. Lineage (NCBI taxonomy): Eukaryota > Metazoa > Chordata > Testudines > Emydidae > Terrapene > Terrapene triunguis. Next base: position 16,169,172 of record NW_020664435.1, on the reverse strand, counting down.
GCCTTTTCTGAATTTGGGGAAATGTGTTAGTGTAATTTAAAGAGATTTACTTAAAAAGAAAAAGAAGGACCCCTCACTGCCACTGCCCTTTCCAGGATGCCTCGGAGTCCCACTAGGGAGATGCACTATTTGAAAAGATGATGGGCACTGTTAGAATTTAATTCAAGTCTGATACTCCTTTTTATATTGAAGGTGGCAAATTCCATGATTTTGAGAAGCAAAATTTTTTTTTAGCTAGGTCAGTTTAATACCTAGATGTCTGTAAATTGTAGATAGGAAATTGGCCAACAAGGAAGGATTGGAGTTAATAATGAATAATTTAGCACTATTGCAGACAGACCAGAATATGAAAGATGTACATGAGTCTTAATGGACTTGCCTTATTCCCAAAGAGTCAATCCTTCCAACTACAGTATAGCACTCAAATGCAAATCATGGTGCCGCTCCAGGAAGAGGAGCCAGTGGTACAAATCCTTATTCCTATGAAAAGTTTCATGGGTTTCCATGAGGGTCTATGGTCTGCACTGGTGGCTCACTTTGCAGAATCAAGATCTATATCAGTTATTGCAGCCTACTGGATAACTGCCTTTTCTTTAATTAAGTGCAAGTAATTGAAGAAGCTGCAGATGCGCTCCCCATTTCCAAGTATTTCTAGAAGTTAAGATTTGAGTTATTCTAAAATGAGTTACCAGCACTGGGTTAGAACAGAGAATTTACAATGCACCTCAACTGAGTTGGGCGCGTCAGTACTATAATTTAACGATCTTATTACTGCTAGGGAGCGCTCTATCACTTCAATTCCAGCTCCAGTCACCGCTAAATGGGAATACTGAGAAGACTGACAGCAGAGTCGTCATGGACACTTAATTCATGCACAGTTTACTATTTTTCCTCGCTGCTTAGCATTTCCATGGCAGTTTTAAAATTATGGTTCTACTATAACTCAGATATCTGGGGTTTATTTTTAGATTATATAAAAAGAGCAGCTATAAATGCAACCTGCCTCATAATTCATATAATTCCTGTTTAAACTTGCACCTGAACACCAACAAAAAATGGAAGTCCCACCATTTTGTTTTTCTTCCTCCCTTCCTCCCATTTTTCAAAATGTGTGTGTGTGGGGGGGGGGGGGGAGATAAGCAATATGGCTTTCTAGATAATCAATATTGTTGCCACAAAGATAGTTACACCTATGGTTTTACACTTTTCTAAAGCTTTAATCCTGACCGATTTAAAGATTTTCCTTTATTTGTACTAATCCATTTGACTAATTAATTAAAATATGCTTTGGCAAAAAGACCTATTTAGTAGAAGCAAAGAGCTAAAAGCACAAAAATAAATTCCACGCAAGAGAAGACTAGGGTGCAAAGCTGAGGAAACATTAACATTAAAAATAAATAATTTCTAAGCAGGTGCTGATTGTGTCCATTCTAGTAAGGACAGCAACACATTTTTTTATCACCTCTTTTTTAGAAAGACAATGTTCTGAAACATTCATGTTTGGTGATTACGTTTTCTATGCTTGGTCTTTATCTGAAGAGATATTTGTTTATGTAATAAACAAAACAAAAACCCGCAAACCAAACCCAAAGTGTGAGAGATTTAACCAAACAAATCTCTCTCTCTCTCACACACACACACACACACACACACACACACTTTGAGCAAAATCTATTCTGGCATTTAAAAAATAATAATGGAAGAGTGTGTAGAAGGAAAGGGGGAAAATGTTTAAAAAAACAAAACACAAATGAGTTTTTCAGACAAACATGAAGTTTGAAACTTGTTGCATACATAGTTTCCACTGAGGGTTATTGCCTTTGCTTGATTTAAGGGGGGAAAAAATAAGGTTCCTCTCCAGCAAACACTTAAGCTTATGCATAACTCTTGCACTGACTTAGTCAGGAATAGACAATATTACGCACATGCAATGCAGACAATTTAACATTGCTGTTGGAACCTTAGCTTTGCATTTCTTGAGATTGTTGTTATTTTAAACAATGTGATATTAACATTAAATAGAATGTATATTTAATTCAAAAAATGTTTAATTGTGAAAAAGAAAAATGAAACTTCATTTTCAGCAAGCAAAGATACTGAAGAGAAAAAGTAAAGAGAAAATTACGATGAATAGTAACATAAGTAAACAGAATTCAAAACAGTAGTGTTAAAAGCCACTCAATTCTCCTTTCAACACTAAGCTCTCCTTTAAGAAACGTAAGTGTCTTTGAAAAGACAAATTCAGTTTCTGCTTAATAAATCTCGTGCTGTGCTGTGTTGGGTAGATATCACAAAGTATGCCAAAAAATGGCTCAGAGCTTTTATTTTTATCATCCCAAAATGACAAGCATTGCTGCAGGAAGCTTGTTTAAATAGAACTGTTGAGAGATGAGCGATAGCTGAGAAGATTACATTAGAAGTTATATGAATCAGCATTTGTAGTTTCAATAGATCTTCCCACTTGCGTTCAAACCGAAAAAAGCAAGTCATATGCTTGTCGCTGCAGCAAAGGAAAGGGTGGGGAGTCCCACTGAATTCAGATTTCCGATTACCAACTCCCCCACACTACTACTCGCCACCACCCACCAAGATTAGCAAAACTGGAAGGAGTTTGAGCAGATTTCCCGGGTTCATCTTTCTGGGCTTTCCTTAAAGATGAGAAAAAAGGTTCACTTTGACAGATTTCTATAGCTGACATACACCAAACGAGTTTTGTCATTAGCAGCATGCGGATGTTGAAAGGGTACTGCATGCATAGCAAAGAACACACAGTGTATCTGTGTACTTCAGTATGAAGGAGGAGAGGGTCTTTAATTAGACTAGAATTATAGGCCAAGCAGTTCTGATGACCGAAGGCCATGTACATCCAGAACTTTGTCAGAATGACATTTTGTGCTTTAAAACTGGCCCTAATCTGGAGAACTACCAGACAGGCTGCTGTTGCTGCAACTACTACTAAATTGGTCAGCGATTTAGAGCCTGAGAAGGGAGGGTTCTCCTCAGGGGGGGGTTTACAATGCCAACTGCTAAGGGTGGAGAGGATAAGTAATGAGACAACGCTGCCAAATCATTCAGTGGCCAAGAAGCTGGACCATAAAATTGATGAAAAGCACAACAAGCAGCAGGCCTCCTGCATCACTCTGGCTCAGCATTTCTCAAATGCAACCACTGTGACCGCATGCAGCCAGCAGCAGAGTTTATTGCGGCCATGACAGCCTTCAAAGGACGGTGGAGATTGGGAGGCAAAGCTGTGGCCCCTCCCTGAATCACTCAGGTGCTGCTCTTGGATACACTGCCTTGGTGTTTGCACTGGTGCGGCCAGCAGAGATCTGCACATAGCCTCCTAGCTGGCTCTGGGCAGCGCCTCTGGAGACACATGGGGCCAGTGTGTGTGGGGCACCAGAGGCAGCTCTGGTGTTCAGTTGCCAGGGCGCTCCCCTGGGCAGCTCCCCTGTGGCACAGGGCACCTGGGACTCCGCAGGCAGCCAGTGAGTTCCTGACCCCACTTTCCTGGGGCGGTGGGGCTCAGGCTGGTGGGGGCCCACTTCTCAGTGTCAAAGCGGCCACCAGCAAGAGTTGATGGCTGCATTCGGAGGCCACCAAAAATTTTGTTGTGAGAACCCCCTGCTCTAGTTCCATCTGTGACTTCTGGAGAAGACAGTTAAGGTATAGGACATTTCATCACGTTAATAGGTTATCATTGCTTTCAGCAGTTTACAAAAGCTAATAAAAATTACAGACTGCTGCAGGAGACAATTCTTGAGAGCCAGTTGCACAATTTGGTGCCTTTGGTTTGGATCCACCTTAGTAAACGGACTTCTGTCAACAATAGTAACCTGGCTCACCCTGAAAGCCTGCGATTCAGGAGCAGGAAGAAATCATTGTATTCTGCCAAATACCTGGACTGAGAGATTCTGGTATTTCACACTGAACTTTTGTCTTTGTAGAATTAGGTTTTGGCTTGATTTTTTGTTGTGGGGAGAGGGGGGGGAAGAGATTTTTCAAAGGTATGAATGGGAGGGAGTTGAGTGCCCAACTGATGATTTTCAATGAGAGCTGGGCACCTGTCTGCCCGCTGTACCTTTTGAAAATCTCCCCTTAATTCTAGCTCAGTTTTCAGTTTGTGTTAAACACTCTGACCCAAGAACTGCATTCTCTCCCCCACTTTGATTTTTAATAGGTTGTAAATGATACCATGTTCGTAGGCACCCAAATTCTCATCCATCTCTGCATTATATACAATTTCTTTCTTGCTTCCAAACACTAGAAACAAAGTTGCATTTATTCGTCCTGGTGTTTAACAAGCTGATTTTTAGAGAGCCTACGTCAGGCCTTGCACATTGTTTATGCAATTCCGGTACACAGCCCTTCAGGATAATTAGCCTCCAGTAAGTGCTGTAACTTACTGCCTGTGCTTCATTCCACAAATTGTCTGTCTTCCTGTTTGCCTGGGGACTCCACATGCAATTTTAATAGTTTCTCACGTCTGTTATTGCCAGTCTGTACACTATCAGCCTCATTTTTCCTCCTCCCCAAATACCTAATTTTTTTAATTCTTTCTACGGCTAGGCCAAAACACTGGATACAAAAGTGTTACAGGCGAGTGTTACAGGTAGCTACATTTCCCAAATGGAATAGGTCAGACCACTTTCCCCATACTTCCCAGGCAAATCTAAGAAGCTAGCAGCACTTGCACAAACAAGCACACGAGGATTGTCGATTAGTTTGATGCCACACAACGTGCATAGGAAAGTAAATCAAGCATGGTAATCCAATTATTGTTCATTTAAAAACCAAGCATTCCATCTTCTCTCTCTCAGTAAATGAAACCTAATACACAACATAGATTGGCTATGTCTACACCGGGAGAGCTAGAACATGTGTTGGTATGTTTATAATTTGCTAGATTTTGTACATTGCAAAATCAATTCTAGAAATGCCATGGGCCTGGTTTTCCTTCCTTCAACACTGATATAAGTAAGGAGTTACCCGGATGTAAATGAAAAAGGACAATCAGGCCTCACGTCCTTATGCAAGAACATAAGTTTCTCCTCTAGGTAGCGAGTTAAATACTAAGGTCTCAAAGTTGTCTACCATTTAACCCAAATACAATAAATAAATGCCATTGTATCTGAGCTTTTGTATAGCTACCTTGCACAGGCTAGGTGTTACTCTCATATTTCAGTAGCAAAATGAACATCCTGTGTCTCAAAATTTCAAGGGTGTACTTCATGGTGTAGGTAAGGAAGTGTTAACGTTTGTTTTGTTGGTAGCTATGAAATATTCCCTACAAGGAAAGAGGGGCAGGGAATCCTTAAATTGCATTCATTAGCACTGTAGGATAAATATGAAATTAAAGAATTAGGGTTATCGTGTGTGTGTGTGTGTAAGGCCCTGAGTAGCAAGTAGAAGGAAGGCCTTGAAAATAATGAGTTACAAGGTCAGAAGGAATGAAGCAGGGAGAAGGTCTAGTTCAAAGATTAACTAATGAAATATGAGGAGTCCAGTGGCACTTTAGAGACTAAGGGATTTATTTGGGCATAAGCTTTCTGGAAATACGGGGAGGTTTCTAAAAAGAAGGCCTCTGACCAATAGGGGTAACTGCAAATTATTTTAAATAAAAAAAAAAAAAATCTGCTTAAAATGAGCCAACATGGTCCTACCTACTCCACATACCAGTGTTATCGCAAAAATTAGGGCCTATGTGAACCCAGATGCAAAGGAAAAATTGTTAATCAACAAGAAGAAGAGATAGCGAGGAAAGGAGGTTGCAAATCTTATCTGGGTTTAAGTCTGGAAAAAAGGGTCAACTGTCTCAAATAGGTTTTTAGCTGAGGTCAGTACTTGGCAATGACATCACTTGTTTGTTGAAAGGTATAAAAAAAGTAAACTCTAAAAGGGTTCATTGCTAATACCTGACTGACCACTTTGGAGCAAGTCAATATGGGTCTAAGCACCCCTGGGTTTCGCCCATTTGTAAGGATCTTGATCAAATGCGGGTAAGTGTTTTGTTACTGTTTGGATGTAGTAAATTGCTTATTATTTAGGCTTTTTATGCATGTTTACAGCAATTGCATAAATTGCATTTGGCCTTTGGGTTTAATAAAGGTATTTATGACTAAATTAGTGTTGTAGCAATACCTTGCATAAATAATTCCAACAAGCATCTGTCCCCTGTTATAACAACCACATCCTAACTGGAGACCGTGTTAAGGCTCCTAGTTGGATCACAAATAAAGCCAACCTTTGAAAAGAAAAATTAAAAAAAAAAAAACATTATTATGTTCTCCATCTCCAGGTCAAAGACTAGAATTTCATTAACTAAGCAATACTGAAGTCTTGCACTCAATCCCATTCCTCAGGGCCTAAAGACAATTAAATGTCACTATACATTAGATGATGCTGGTCAGAGAAAGTAGCACATATTTCAAGTGTTTAGCTAAAAGGCAACCTACTTATGAATTAAGACTGTTTGTGTCATTGAAGAGTCTGAACATATTTTAACATTTCACTGAACATCTATGAAGTCTGTTCCAATGTTGGACTCAGCCCTAGCGGCCGTGCAGGAACAGACCAAATGGCAAACGATCACGACGGCTGACTGTTCAGTCATCATCTTCCATGCTTAGCCGAACATCTGTATCAATTTTTCACATTTTTATGGCCCTGACCATTGTTCTTGCAGATCTGCCACACTTTTACCCCTGCCTACAAGAGAGACAAGCTGACACTACTCTTCCTCTAGGTCAGCTTTTGGTTACCAGAGGACTTTCGACGGTGCTACGTTCTACCCAATCAACAGGAGAACTTTTGTAGTAGCACCTGGATGAAGTCAAAGGGTCAGCATAACTCATACTGGCAATAAAGAAACTAGGTGTGAATTAACATTCACAATGTTTGATTCAAAGTGCAGTTAACCCTTTCCAAATCAACAGTAACTACCCTAAACTATGGGGTGGTGCCCTACCACAGGGGCACGGAGGAACATTTTTTTTTTTTAAGGGGGAGGGTGCAGCAGAGCATGGGACAGCCCCCACGGAGGGTGGGGAGGGAGCACCACACTTCCAACCCTGCTCCGCCCCCGACCCTGTTCAGCCCCCAGGCCCAGCTCCATCCCCCAATCCCACTCTGCCCCCCCATCCCAGTTTTGCTCTGCCCCCAGTCCAGCTCGGTCTTCATTCCCTCCCTGCCTCTAGTCCCAACTCCTCCCCCAGCTCTGCCTTCAGCCCAAGCTCCACAGTGGAGGAAGCCTTGGGTGTGCAGTAATGGAGGAGGGCACAACTGGAAAAGTTTGCGCACCACTGACTTAGACTGTAAGCGGTTAGTGGCAGGGACAGTCTTATCTTACATGTGTGTACAGTGCCTAGCACAATGTGATACTGATCCTAACTGGGACCTCTAGATGCTGCCACAATATTTATAATATTGTATATTACTATATATATATTTATTATATTATATTATATAGTCAGCCTCTATCTGAGGAGGGTTAGGAAGAAACTTTTCCTAGGGACAGGTTATTCCATAACTGTCCAGTACAGGCATTCTTCTGAAGCATCTGTTATTGGCCACCGCTAGAGACAGGATCATGAAATAGATGAGCCACTGGGCCGATCCAGTATGATAGTTTCTATGTTCCTGTGTCACCGTCCTCCCACCAAGAAGTTCATAACCTAGGCAGGGCCGGCGCAACCCATAGGCGACCTAGGTGGTCGCCTAGGGCACTGCAATTTGGGGGGCGGCGACCGCGGCGGTATTTCGGCAGCGGGACCTTCCGCCGCAAGCTGGCAGCGCTTCTGAACCTAGGCTAGGCAGAAATCTTCACAAAAGATGACAAAAGGGAAAGGGAGTCTGAACAATAAAAAGGAGATACACACTCAGGAGCTATCACCTGTTGTCTCTGCAGTTATTTACAATTATGTATGTTTGTTTTTATTATTTCATTTTAAGTGATCTGACCAGGCACTAGATCATGTGAATTAATGGATTTGAAGTAAGAAAGCAAGAATGATCCAGGTTAAGGTGCAGCACAAAAGAAGGTGGTGGGGAGGGGAAAGTACACAGTTTTCACATTTTATAGATTTATTAGAAGCTCAAATAAGTTTCAAAATTACTGATTGAAAGGACTTTGCTCATTTTCATTCAAAGCCATGCACTAACCACTCCCACAAAAATAAGTGCAGCATTCACTACTACCGAGTAGATGTGTCAAATTAAAAAAAAAAAAAAAAGAATTACTTTGCAGATATAGTCCATAGTTCAGAAAAACAAAAAGGAGGAATAGTGAGACAATGCATTTCTAGCAGATATAATAAATAAAACGTGTAGACTTGGCCACACAAAAGCAACAAGTCTCCTTTCCACTTGCTAATTTTCTAAAGCAACACACCATGCTGTAGCCCCGCATTTCAAATTAAGACAAACATTTTCATTCACTCATTGTGCACAGCATATACATACATAATGTCTGAGAAATCATGCAACAAATCATTCTTGTGCCCATTAGTTCGCTGTAAGAGAAACTTCCCCATAATCTACATTTCCATTTTTCTAGAAGCCTTACTCATCACCATTCTTTAAAGAAACTCATTGTACTCATCAGCTCTTCCTCAAAAAGCAACAATGCCAGTTTATATCACTTAGATCTAACTAGCTCCAATGTAAGAGCCTTCTATAGTTTCCACCATTATCATATACTCTTGGAAACCAAATAACTGGCTCATTCTTTTATTTGTGTGTGACTGTTAGAGCTTTTGCATATTTTATGACCTGTTTTCCCGTCATGTTAACAGAAGAGACACAGGAGAGCTTGTGTACCATACGTCTCAAAAACGAGTAGATGCTGGCACCCCCAATCTCCTCCCTCAAATGCCTCCTGTTACTGTGACCCTCCATCTGGATATGACCATTCCTAAAGGGAGACAACAGTACTTATGACATTTACCAGGAGGATGAAAGGGAGAGAGAATGGGAGTCACTAGAGAACAACCAAATGTATTTCCTTCACCAACTAACATTCCCATGCCAGGAGCAAAATTTCAGTTCCCTGTCCCCACACTGCAGTACTTACATCACTACAAAACTCCAAGGGGAAATCTAGCAATTACACTTGTTTCTAAATCTAAGCCACGTTTGCTTTGCTCCTTTAAATATCTTGTACAGTCCAATAAGAGGTCTTGTTTTTCTGAAAATTCCAGTGAGACAATTATTCATTGTTGATATTTTTCTAAGACCTACACACCTAGAAAGTGGCAAATCTCTTCTTTTCTAATACATCCATTCTTGGTAGACAAATAAGGCCAGGTCTACACTATAAACTTACATCGGTATAACTACTTCACTTGGAGGTGTGAAAAATCCACACCCCTGAGCGATGCAGTTATACTGACCTAACCCCCAGTTTAGACAGTGCTAGTTGACGGGAGGGCTTCTCCTGGCAGCATAGCTACTGCCTCTCACAGAGGTGGATTAACTACGCAGACCAGAGAAGCTCTCTCATCAACATAGTCACATCTGCACTGAAGTGCTACAGTGGCGTTTTAAGTGTAGAGCTGCTTTAAGCAGCTCCTCAGAATCTAGGCAGATTTAAAAGAACATGGAAGAGTTGGGTAAATATTCATTCTAATAAAACAAGATAGAATGTATTCAGTCTACCATGTTTACTAGGATGTAAACCTATTGAAGATCGGGGTTCAACCACATGCAAATGAGGACATCTTTGCACTACCCAAGGTACAAGGAACACAAGTTGTTGCTATTTATTTGTATTATCACAGTGCCTAGGTACTGCTGGCTTCTTTAACCACAAAGTCTATCTAATCATGGGGCTGAATTAGAGGATAAGCTCAAGATAAAAGGGAATCCACAACTTCAGTGAGAGGTAGAAGAATTTTGAGTGGGAACAACTTGGGCTGTCTCCAAAGCCTTTAGGAAAGGTGGTGCATAGTCCCATGTTGCACAAGTCCTACTGTGATGCTTTCAAAAGTTAACTAACTCCTGTTCCTAAAGTGCAGGCCAGCCAAGAAGACTTCCTTCTAAACTGCTCAGACACTACTTTTCCACAGTTTTCCTTGCACACAAACTTTACTGCAAGAGTTTGCAATGCAGTACACAGGGCTCATATTCTTTATAGATCTATTATGTTTAGTTATGTTAATTACCACTTCAACCATGCTGTTACAAGCTCTTTGTTCCTCCCTACCTTGTGACAGAATATGAACAATTGTAGGGCACTGAAACGGGAGGGTTTAGCCCAGTTGCCATCCATCCTGAATCTAGGCACTAGTTTGTTATAGCCAAATATAGAAGGATCAAGAAAAAGTGTTATGGCCTTGATTAATTACACAAGATCCTGGGCATTGGGAGCAGCTTTAAACAAATTTAAAACTACCCAAAAATCTTAGCCACTTGTTCTAGTTAGTACCAGCCAAGAGAAACAACTGTTGATAAAAGAGTAGCAGCCATTTATATACAAATTCAGGAATTAAAATATTTAGATTTTTTTTTTGTTTTTAAAACAGGCTAAAGATAGGATATTAGTGACCCTACTATATCAGACCTCTTCCAGTCTATTTTCTTTCTTTAAGGTAAAGAACTGGGGGCAGACGACTTCGGGATTGCCCTGGCTCTGTCATAGACTTCTTGTGTGACTTTGGGTACAAAACACTTACTCTATTCCGCATTTCCTCCCCTCTGTAAAATGAGACCATTTACTTGCCTCATAGTGGGGGGAGGCTTTTTTATTAAATGATGTTCATTCTAATTCTTGATTAAAAGGCATTAGACCAATGCAACATTACTTCTTTCCTGCTAAACCATGGAGTGCACAAAAATAATCTCTCTGTGATTAACACTAAATGCTAGTATCACTTTCTGTCAGGGTAAAGTGCTCATGCAGCACCCAGACATTTCCCTCAACAGAATCAAGGTGTGCCATTCTCACTATGTGACTATGCTTTACTGGACTAAGAGTAAAAGCCAAGGCACGCTCTGAAAGTAGGTCTCTGGTTGCACAAGCCAGTGAGATCATGTAGTCAATTGATTTGATTTTACATTATAATTTTAACTTAATATAGTTGCTATTAAAATTTACTGAACCAGTGTTTTTAAAACAGCATGTGTGTATGCATGCATTTATACCAGACTGAGTCCTGTACTTTCCAGTCTTACTAAAAGCCACTGTGCACTTCTTGAGATGAGAATGCTCAGTGTAAGAAGGAGAGAATTATCCTTGCTTTAGAGGAAATCTTGATACTGTGCATCAAACTTGGCGAGTCTGAGATACTAAGTGACCTGTTTGCTGTAGTCCTGGAGAAGAGTTTTTATATGAGGAATACCTGATACTTAATCAGATAAAAGTTCCAGGCTGCTTGATGTTATGAGCGCATTGGAGAGAGAGCCAAGCCTTAAGGGGAGTCAATAGCTCAAGGTAGCCGTTTCTAGCTAAATAGATCCCATTAGTGTTTGGGTCTGAGGAGCCTTGTCTTGTCCCCCTGAACTCAGAAGATTGGTGGCTGATGGCTGTGACACAGGGGCCTCAACAGGACAAAGTCTCCATGGAGTATATCGGGTATAAGGAGGTACCCTCCTTAGAAAATAAATGTATAGCTATAGAACACCACAGTAGGGAAGCATGGAGGAGAAAAACCCAGCACCCACTCATCAATTTCCCTTAGGCCAAACAGCTGAGAGTGAGGCAGTCATCACAAATTCCTGAAGAAAATGGGGATAATGATACCAACCTTCTTTGTAAAGTGCTTTGAGATCTATGGATGAAAATGCTAAAGGAAAGCTAAGTATTAATTCTTAGTATTATAAGAAATAGTATTTGCAATCTTCACATGCCTTTCCTACAACTAACAATAAAATTATTGAAAATTTCTGGCAACATCTAAAAACAAAATATATGCACAATTAAGGTTTCCACCCTCTCCCCCCCCCCCCCCCTTCAGCTATTCTTTGTCTTGTAGCTTCTGAGAATTGAAAACAGACTCAAGGCGTATTTTCTTTAGATGGGATGTTTCCAGGAAAGATGCAATAGCTCCGGCATAGCTGGGGGCATGTTACATATTTATGTTTTTCATTACTCTTATCCGAAACTATTGAGGACAGAATGTGAAATAAGCTCTGCCAGATCAGGTAGGGGCTAACAGTCCTGCACATGCTCACAACTCAAAACACATTAAGAAAAAAAGACAGGTTTAGCACACCACAGAAAAGTTTGTCCGTTATTCTTTCATTTGCTGAACTTCAGAACCATTGGTTAATATGACAAAAACACTGAAATAAACTAGCTGAGAAACCAGTAAAGCAAGACAGAAGTATATACACTTTTATGAGAAGATGATACATGGAGCTATTCTCAAAGATTCCAGAACACTATCTATATGCACAATATCTTCCAAGTCATCTCTGGGAAGTAATGAATCTTAGAAGATACCTTCATGGGTGGGAATTGAACAATTTCCCTCCCACTGGCAGACCATAAAATACACCCAGTGTGCCCCAAGGTTACGAACAAGCTCATTCCTCCTCTCCACACCAGGCCTCCATTTTAGGCAGCACCACTAAGTATAATGCATCATCCCAAAAAGAAAATGAAAGTTCTCCCCATGTCTGTAAGATTTTCCTCCCTGTGTCTATTTTTGATGGTAGAGAAAATTTAAAGCCTAGTTGTCTCCAGCTCTCTATGTATGAGGAAGTTTCTTACTATATGAAAGCTTGTCAGAGCAATGAAGTCCACCCTCTGGGCTGAAATTATGCTCCCTAATAACTTGCCTTCTACTTAGAGTCTGGAGAGAGAATTCACTGGATCACTTCTCTACTTGCACAAGTGCAAGGAATCTAAACATCTGCTTTTTCTAGCTATTCTGAGTTCAAGCAATCCCGTCGGGAAAGTCTGACAACCTCATTAAACTGACTTTAGGCTAGAAAGAGACATCACATGAGAAGAAAAGAAAAGTTGATTCTCACATCTGGCCTTTGGGGCCCATGAAGCCTTTGACCCACTATGACTCTGGTGGAAGTGGAAGGGGAAATCTACAAATATCAGTGTCAGCTTTCTTTTTTTTTTTTTTTTTTTTTTTTTTAATGTAATGAGCTTCTAGCTCTTTTCCTTATGAATATCGGTTTGCATTTTCAAGGCTATCACCAAGGCTGAAAGTACATTACTGACTTTTCCTAACATATTCTGAATCTTTAAGGTCCCCTCTCCAATCATAATGCACCAAAGCACCAAATTAGCAGAGCGCTGCCATGAAAGACAATGAAATTTTAGCCTGGAGTGAGATTAAAGTCAATAAAATAAATAAGTAATAGATTTCTTAATGGAAGCCATCCCTGCCCCCCAAGGTTCCAGGGTGCTGTACAATGACTTCAGGGTTATATTAACAAACAGAGGGGGAAATCCACATAGGAAAGAAGGAAAAAGTGATCCATGTTGACCTCCTCCACCTATTATTAAATTAGTTACCTTAAAATATACCCAAGGTTTTCAGTTATGACCTTTAGTTAAAGCTACCCCTGTTGATAAGACAATCACATTTTGTAGCTTTAGGGGCTTGAAGAGTGGCACCATTGGGTACATCTACACAGGGATAAAAGACCCACAGCATGGCCATGGGTGGCCTGGGTCAGCTGACTTGGGCTAGTGGGGCTAAACCTATCTATGAAGGCATTCAGTCTTGAACCTGAGCTCTGGGACTCTGGGAACCCTCGCAGGGTTCCAGAGCTTGGGCTCCAGTCTGAGCCCAAACATCTACACAGATTTTTCACCCCAGGAGCCTGAGTCCAGCCACAGGATTTTTATTCCTATGTAGACATACCCATAGACACACCTGTAGAGTAATGAAAGCCCTGTGCCAAGAGGCTGTTTCTGACAAGGTCTGGGGTAGATGTTCAACAGGAAAGCTAAAAAAAGTTAGTCTGCAGATTGAAGATAAATAATTTTAGGTTGTGTCTATATTCATAGACTTTAAGGCCAGAAGGGACCATTATGATCATCTTGTCTGACCTCAATAAGACAGACCATAGAACTTCAAAGTGCTTCCTGCACGAAGCCAATAATGTTGCCATCCTATATCATCCTTTTACCCAGGATCAACATCAAGCTAGCCAATCTACCTGAATCATCCCATTTACCCTTTGTAACTCTTAGAGCAACATTCGCTTTTATCCTGTCCTCTGGGACTTTCCTAGTATTCCAAGATTTATTAAATATTAACATCAATGGCTCAGAGATCTTTTCATTTCTCCAGTACAGCAGACTTGAAAATATTTAGCTTTAGCCGTTGCTGTTTCTATTTTGACAGAGACTAAAGAAAATATTAAAGTACTTCATTATCTGTGAATAGTTTCATCTAGCTTCTTCCCAAATACACATTGGAAGCATTTATTGAGCACTTCTGCCTTTTAGGCATCATTATTGATATTACCATCCCTGTCTAGTAATTGGTTTACATCATTGCTGAAGGCCAAGAGTTCTTTAAAAAAAATCCGTATCGTCATCAACCTATAGACTTTAGGTTTTCTTACCAGTTGTCTACACTTCATAACTGCTAATTTATAGCCATTGCTATCAACTTCTCCCTTTTCCCATTTGTTATATTGTATTCCTGAAATTACCACCACCGAGTCATGAGCTGCCTGTGAAGCTAGACTCCTCAGTATTTTTATATTAGCTGTTTTACTTCATTAGTTCTTAATATACTTTTGATAAAAAGCAACAGTTAAATACCAGGGCTGGACGTTTTAAAAAGGTAGATTAAAAAAAAGTGATGTATGACAGGATCCTAGTTATAAAATGTTATCAATCCAAACTTTTGTTCATTGTGTTGTTGCCTTACAAGATTAAATAACTAAAATAGCTAACAAAGCAAAAGCCCACAGGCATTTTTCACTTGCAGTAACTTGCGGTATGTAGGAGTGGTTGAAATAGTGTGACGTAAAAGTTATTAGTCAGACACTCCTAAATCCATCGGTTAGCATTTTTTCCAAATGACTCACAAATTAGACTATCCTATGTTAAATACGTCTCACTGTCTAGGTAATAAAATTCCTTCTTGAGAAACCAAGAAGCTTGTAGCTTCAACTCCTTGTGCCATTTATATCTGTAAAAATTAAAACAAAAATATTCTGATTAGAAACAGGCTATTTATCAAATTATAATTGAGATATATTCTTGTATACATTCCATTAGATACTCTGATATGGATCTCAGCAAAGTGACACATATGCAGAAGAGTACATTTTAATGCACTTCTAACATAGAACTGTTTGGTGAATTAACATGGCTAGTGAAAGTGTTCAAATTTCCCACAACCAAAATATGTAGACTTTTGGTGGTGATTATTTTAAAAGAAATAAATAATGAGCAATTACTATTTGGGGGGGGGGGGTGGAGGATCTTTCCTGCCAAAACCTAAGTCATCCCTAAACCAAAGCAGGAAAAAAAATGTGAGAGGCTTAAGCAAAAAAACACCAAACAACCAAAAAACAAAAACCACGATCAATAATTGCAGTTTTAGCATGGCCTACAAGGTCCAGGCCTTAGACAGTAATTTCATAGTTCAAGGGAATAGAAGGAAGTTGCAAATAGAAAGCTTCACTATTTTGCTCTCCAAAAAGCTGCTTTTCTGCCTAAAAACCAAAAATCCCACTTTACTAAAAGCCACATAAAACAAAATTGGATAATTTCCCACAGCCCTACAGCGGTGGCTTTCTGAGCAGACCTATCTGTGTAGGAAGGACTGCTCAGCCTTGCCTTTACTGGAAAGTTAACTCGAGTTATAACTAGAGCATTGCTCCTAATTTGAGTCTTGCCCACATCCAGGACCAACAAAAGTTTTAGTGTAGACATAGCCTTATTCAGCTGCTAGCACAACCACTCTGTAGCATGGATGCTGGCTAGCACCACGTGAGTGCAACTAGTTCTCCAATCCACCCCTACCCCTCGCTACTATGCCCAGAAAGAACAGACAAGTTCCCCCACAATTCAATGGGAAAGAATTCATAGAAGAGCTCACCTTACTGCAGCACAAAGAACCATGGGTCATGCCCCAGAAGTCCTAGCAACACACACAAGTAGTGCAGCACCAGTGTGGACACAACAACTTGAGTGTTGCCCTGCAGTGGAGTGATTCTCATTTGAGCTACACGAACGGGAGAGGAGTAACTGAAGTCTACATCACTACAGAGTTAACTCGGTAGTGAAGATAGACTCGTCAGATACCTCAGCACACAGTGCATTTCCTCCATTCAGCCAAGCTCTGCTCTCTTCTTGGCATTGTAAGCAAGACCCCAAAACTTTAGCCTGTAACACAGAACATGCCTGTGTGACACACAAGTTATCTGTTGATATATCAACCAGCCTGATAAGACTATAGAGTTTGCTCTTCATCTCCTGAATACCTCAGCAAGTTTTTTCCACAAGTCACTTTACTTGTTTTCTGTTGGCCCAATTGATAATCCACGTTTACACATAGACTGAATTCCTGAATACTGTTGCAATGCAGTGCACTTCTGGATCTCCACTGAAATATACAGGCTAATTTGACCCTATCCCCCTCCAAACATTTTGTAACTCTGAATGGCAGACAATTTTTCAGCTTTTTTTTAAGTTTTAGAAAGAAAAGTGACTACTTGTGTGGAATTCTAAGTCCTGTATCTTACCTCCCAAAACAAGCCCTCTACTCTCAGCTCACCTATGGTCAGAGATCCCGTGGTGGTCAGAGGAAATGCTACAAAAAGACACACTGAAAGCGTATCTCAAGAAAACTGATATGGGCATCACAAGCTGGGAGGAGGAAGCCACCAACTGACCTCAATGGTACCACATCATCCATCAGGCAGTGGCCTGCTTCAAGGAGAAGCACCTGGCCCTCAAAGCTGAAAAGACAGAGAGAAAGAAGGAAGGGGGGGGGGGAAGCATTTTCTCCCAGCAGGCAGCTGCCCTGACAGGAAATGTCTGTGCCTACTGCAGGCAGATTTGTGGATCCAGGATCGGACTCCTGAGTCATCTCAGGACCGATATGTAAATCCGTGGTAAAGATCATCCTCGAATTGAGGGATCGTTGACGTATTAATACATCTGTATGCCAAGTTCACAAGTTTCTAAAAAGATTTCAGAAGAATTTAAGGTCTGAGTCACTGAAGAAGAAAGGAAAATTAAGAAAGTACGTTTGCCCATGGGTGACCACAGCCAAGGACAGAGATACAAAAAAATTGCTTGGTACCAAAGAAAGAGGAACCAGCAACACAACTGCCCATTTCACAACCACAGAGCAATCAAGCTTTTTTCTACAGTGCCAGTTTCACAGAAACTACACATTCCTGAAAGTATTTCTGGGGCAAAAGAGTCTACCAACAAAACAAAGTCAACATTAAAAATTAAACACTGCGCAGTAATAAAGCAGACAGACATTCTTCAACAAGTACCTGGAGTGATCTAAGTGCATTCTAAAAATCACACTAAGGCTTATGTATCAAAGCCATAGGTGCACTCAAATTTATTTTTAAGAGAAACTGCACATTAAAATAGTTTGCATGAACTGCACCACAGATAACATAAGACCATAAGAACGGCCATACTGGGTCAGACCAAAGGTCCATCCAGCCCAGTATCCTGTCTACCAACAGTGGCCAGTGCCAGGCGCCCCAGAGGGAGTGAACCTAACTGGTAAATATCAAGTGATCTCTCTCCTGCCATCCATCTCCACCCTCTGACAAACAGAGGCTAGGGACACCATTCCTTACCCATCCTGGCTAATAGCCATTAATGGACTTAACCTCCATGAATTTGTCTAGTTCTCTTTTAAACCCTGCTATAATCCTATTTACAAAAAGTCAGTATATAGCACTACCCATGCCACCCTTATTTCTGCACTGCTGCCGGCAGCGGCACTGCCTTCACAGCTGGGTGCCCAGCCGCTGCTCTCTGCCAGCCCAGCTCTGAAGGTAGCACAGAAGTAAGGGTGGCAATATTGCAACCCCCCTACAATAGGCTTGGGATCCCCTTTTGGGTCAGGACCCCCAGTTTTAAAAATGCTGGTCTACAGGTTGCACTGCAATGTGCACATCTGTCCTTCTCCAAACCTAGTCAGCCATTCATCCCCTCTATTACTTAATGGAAAAGCACTAAAGAGACCTTTGTCTCATGGCACAGAACAAAGATTTCTGTAAATTCCAGTTTTAATGGTAAGTTTTACACATCAAGCTCTAGTTTCCCCATCTCAAGAATTCATAACCAGTACCTAGCTCTGAAGATTTATTTCTAGCTGTCAGCTAACGATATATGGGTTCATCAGCATTTCTGGTCAGCTAATTAAAACAAAAACAAAACAAAAAACCACACATTATAAGAGTTGAAGTGAGACAGCAAGATACCCTACCACCACCTCTTCTGTTTTTCAAGAAGCACTGGCACCCATTGTTTTTCTTAAGACGACCCCTAATGACCGACAGATAGGTACCCCTTTTATTTCCTCTCATGCATGCATGCTGCAGCACAGTTGTCACCAACTTCTCCCCACTGCCTATTTTCTCTCCTGTTTCACCAACCCACCTCTTCTTCTTTAATACGTTGGACTTATTTTTGTTCTTTTACTCTTGTTTTGTGGCTTCCCCTCTTTGTTCCCCACTCACAGAAGGCGGAAAGCTACCTGAGATGGGCATGGACATTCGCTGGGGGCTCCATGAGCTTAGTTGCATACAGTTTTAGCTGAGTGCAATGGGAGCAGAGAAAAAACCATGAATTTGTGGGTTGCTTAAGAGTGCAGCCCTGCCAATGCCATGGGGTTGTGGTCATCCACCTAAGGGACTACTGTGGGAGCAGCAAAGGAAGGAAGGAAGGAAGGTGGCTTTCAAGGAGCTGTCAGCTGCATTACACACAGTAACAGCAGCATGTTTGCATTAAGAAGAGGTGGATCCAAGATGCTACAGCTTACTCTGTTCACTGCCCTGGCCCTTCCCCCCCACCCACAGACCAGACTGGCCAAACATTCAGAGAAATGTTGTTTATTCATTAATTTCCCTTTAAAAAGAAGGAAGCCAAGGATGCACACTGAGAACTTGCGCAAAGTTCTGCATTAGAGCATAAAAGGCTACTAAAATTGTTTAGGTCAGTGGCTCTCAACCTTTCCAGACTACTGTACCCCCTTCAGGAGTCTGATTTGTCTTGCATACCCCCAAGTTTCACCTCACTTAAAAACTACTTGCTTACAAAATCAGACATAAAAATACAGAAGTGTCACAGCACATTATTGAAAAATTGCTTCCTTTCTCATTTTACCATATAATTATAAAATAATCAATTGGAATATAAATATTGTACTTCCATTTCAGTGTATAGTATAATACAGCAGTATAAACAAGTCATTGTATGAATTTTGGTTTGTACTGACTTCACTAGTGCTTTTTATGTAGCCTGTTGTAAAACTAGGCAAATATCTAGAGGAGCTGATGTACCCCCTGGAAGACCTCTGTGAACCCATGGTTGAGAACCACTGGTTTAGGTGGACTTTGTTACCTCAATTTACTCTCTGAATAAGGAAATTATTACAAGCAGCTAGGACAGTGACCTAGTAGTTTACTTTAAATATTTAAACAGTTTCATAAAATAAGGATCAGTATATAGTTCATGGGCTCTGTAGGCTTCTTCTACACCAGTGGTTCTCAACCAAGGGGTCCATAGCCCCATGTTGGCCCCCATGGGGCTAAAGCCAGTAGCTGTGGGGCTGAATCCCACAGCCCTAGTGCTCTCCCCGGGACAGAAGCCTTGAGCCTATGTGCGGAGTTGGAGGGCATGGGGAGTGTTGCCACCCCAAACTGCAGTGCCTTACCCAGGAGCAGCTCCACCCCTGAGACCCTGCTCCCTGGCCAGGTCGGAGGCAGGAAGCCAGAGCTGGGCAACGCAGGGCAGCTGCTGCTCTGCATGGTACCATGGAGTGGGCAGCCGCAGCATTCCCCCATCTCCTGCTGCTGCCGCCCAGGGTTGTGGCTGCTCCTCAGCTCCCAGCCTCCTTTGACTGCTCGGGCAGCTGGTAAGAGCCTCCTGGGAGGGAGGACCTGGCTCCAGGACTTGCAGAGCCCTTGGGAAACAGCAACCACAAGAGGGGACCCTCCCGGTACACAGCCCCTAGCTACCCCCCTCTCTGCACACAGCCCCTAGCTACCCTTTTCCCTGTACCCAGAGGTACACCCTTCCTGCACAGCCCCTAGCTATCCCTCGCCCTGTATCCTGAGCTATGCCCCTCCCCACACAGCCCCTAGCAACCTGCTCCCTGAGCGGTTTTCAAACTTTTTGAACTGCGCCCCTGTACCCCACTTTGAGTTATAATTTTTGGTTGTGCCCCCCTCCCCACACACACACAAACCAGACAGGCTGAGTGGCCTGCTGAAGTGAGTCAGGGGGTAGAGGTGGCACTCCCCCCCGGACCCCAGCATGCAGAGCTGGCTCGAGCGCCTCTGTCCTCTGTCCCCCCCCTCCAAGTCAAACTATACCTATGCCTGAGGGCAGGGCCGGCTTTAAGCCAATTCACCCGATTCCACAGAATCGGGCCCCGCACCCGCGCCTAAGAAGGCCCCGCTCCGGGGGTCTTCGGCGGCATTTCGGTGGCGGGGGGTCCGCTCCGGGGGTCTTCGGCGGCATTTCGGTGGTGGGGGGTCCTTCGGTGCCGCGGAAGACCCGGAGCAGACCCCCCCGCCGCGAAGTGCCGCTGAAGCCCCGGACTGCCGCCGGGTATTGGAATCGGGCCCCGCGGGTCATAAAGCCGGCCCTGCCTGAGGGCCCCTCCCAGCCTGGAGCACTGAATCCCCATTCCCCCTGCCATGGGCCCTGGGGTTTTTGTAGCATGTTGGGGGAGCCTCAAAAAGAAAAAAGGTTGAGAACCCCTGTTCTATACTGTAATTTCTTGTATCACACTCTTACAAACTACTCTGTTTTGGCAGGAGCCATTCCTGTTTTAAAACCAGTCCCAGCCAAGCCTGAGTGGCCGTTTCAATGTATTTATTTATATATTTTAAAATAATACACTGAACATCTATTATAAGTAGACACTTTTAAACAGTGTACCAATAATGCTGCTAAGGAGTGGATAGGAGGCTTGTGACCCAAGGGCTTTCCACTCTCCTCCCTGCCTTACACGCTCTGCTATCAGAGACCAATCAGATCTGAGCAGAGCAGCTAAGTAAGGAGTGGATGGAGAAGAGTCAGACAGTAGCATGCTTTGTATAGTGATCTGAGAACCCAAGCACCTCACATCCTTCCCATACCTAGTACCAGAGTGGGTGCTTCAGACTCTTCCCGCCCCAGTGATTAAAGAGATTGACAGACTTTTGGGGAGTAGGAGTGGAAAGAGAGGAGTACACACTGAGGAGAGAAACAGGTGGATCTCAGCAGGAGTGAAAAGAGTAGAGTGCAAAATTGCAGATATCCGCTTTCTATCCATGTGTAAGGGGACTGTTGCCCCCTTACTAACATTCAGTGGGGATGTTTTGGTTGGCTAGCTCCCAGCACTAAAAGGGGAAGGGCTGATGGGAAATCAGGACCCTGAGACTGACAGTCGCCAGGAACAATGAGGAGAAGCCAGTGGTCCAGGTCAGCCTGAATGACAGGGCGGACAGGCTAATCAGGGAGTCAGGAGGCCAGGGGGGTCCCGTCCTCCGTGTGAGCTGGCACTGCCTGGGTCAGACAGAGTGGGGCCGAGCTAAGGAGAAAGCAGGGGCCCAAAGTGAGCTGGGAGCAGAGCCGTTCCAGATCCAGAGGGGCCAGAAAAGCAGCCAGGAAGCAGGTCAGAGGTGGGAGCAGAGTCACAGAAGCAGCCCAGGGAGAGAGCAGATCCTGTGCTGGGAGCAGAGCTGCAGCCACAGGGCCAGGTGTGGTGGGGAACTGGGGCCAGCCAAGAGGGAGACCTTGGGCAAAGGGCCCAGTGCAGAAAGACACCCCCAGCCAAGAGGTGGGAGGGGGCCCCTTGGCCAGACTGGGAGGGAGATCTTAACCTGACAGGGGGTTGACGCTGGGAAGAAGGGTCCCACCACCCAAAGCCCGGAGGTGTGTGGCCACCACCATTGCAAGTGTCTAACCCGCAGCATCCCTGCAGCACAGCCAGGGCCTGAGAAGGAGACCTGGGTCCTACAAGGAACAGACTGTGAAGTGCCCTGACGTCCAGAGACACTGTTTGTGATGTTCTCTGCCACAGAGCAGGGTGATGTGTTTTCCTTTAACCTTTCCTGTTTTTCCTTATTCTTTTTTTAAATTAATTGTTAATTAAACAACTTGTATTTGCTTTAAATTGTATGAAATGATCAGTGGGTCAGGGAGGTGCCCAGTGCAGAGAGAGTACCCTGGAGTGGGGACACCCTAGTCCCTGTCCTAGGTGACCACAGCAGGGGTGGGGGGTCGAGCCCCCCAGGAATCCTGGGCCCAGCCTTGTTGATGACTGTGCCAGACAGGAGAGTGGAAGGGGAGTCCTCAAGGGTAGGGAGGCCTCTGGGTAAAGGAAGTGGGAGCGAGGACTCAGGTCCTTTCGCTAGCCCATTTCACCGGGGTAGTGCAGAAGCCAGGAAAGTTCCCCACAATAGCGGGACCATTCCCCCGCTTACACATGGACCATGTTTGCGGATTGCAGATCAGCTGCAGATACAAATTTTGTACCCACCAGGGCTCTAAAATTTTTTTTAAATTTAATGGAGATATCCCATCTCCTAGAACTGGAAGGGACCTTGAAAGGTCATCAAGTCCAGCCCCCTGCCTTCACTAGCAGGACCAAGTACTGATTTTGCCCCAGATCCCTAAGTGGCCCCCTCAAGGATTGAACTCACAACCCTGGGTTTAGCAGGCCAATGCTCAAACCACTGAGCTATCCCTCCCCCCGAGCAACTGAGCAACCCCCACCAGGTAAGAAGAAACTGATCTGCTGTCCTGCCTGTGAACACACCAGAGAGGATTTATCTTCCTCCTCCAAGTTTGAGTCGGAGGGTGGGGGAAATGAATCTTATGAGTCCAAGCTCTGTAGGCTTTGATAAGTATCTGGAAATCTGGAGGATTCCTAAGACTTTATAGAAACCGCCCATTTTTTTACAATGTTAAAATAACCTAAATTTCACCAGTATGTACAAACCACCCTCCAGTAGCTGAGGGCTACTGATATTAAGCTTATTCAGAAAATTGTTCCTGGGGAAAAAAAGTATCTAATGTTTCCAGCAATAATACATACACATCCCAGAAGTTGTTCACTTTCCAGTTCCTTTTCTTAATATTCTTACAAGAATGCCTGAATTGTAGCAGTAGCTGCTGAATGCCCCAGCAGCACCTATTACTATGTTTTGAGGCCACTGTGGAAAATTTATAGGTCATTTTTAAGGAAAACTTTTACCATCAAATTGAACAGCTTGCATGTAGTTCAGAAAACACACATTAAAATAGTCCCTCTAACTAGGTGTACAGTTATTTCCCTCCCCCCAATCATGTGTGTCTCTTGTTTGGTCCAAACTATAAACTAATTAATTCTACATCCCTGTTCATGTGCATGGTCACAGCTATACCATGCTCATTACGTCACTGCTCTAGAAATCACATGAATTCTTTCTTCCACTCCTTAATGGAACAGTTCGATACACTAGAAGGTCATATCCATATACTATCTTCTGTGCACCTCCTTACAGTCCATGTCTCTTGACAATATACAGTTGGATGAACCCAGTGTCCCTTGATTCATTGGTCACATGCTTTCCATACTGTCACTGGATATTTTCTGTCTTAGATTTGAGCCTTTACAATCTAAATTTATAACTGCTGTTCTGTCCTAAAGTTATTTTTATTTACAGTTCCATATTAGTTTTTTTTTTAAAACCTCATCCATATTATAATTAGGGCTTGTTTTGGGGGGGGGGGTTATTAATTTCATTTTTCAGGGTTTATCTTTAATTATTTTTGAGTGTTATGTAGATTTAAAAGAATTGGGGGCTTTCGGAGCTCATTGAGTCATAGAATATTAGGGTTGGAAGGGACCTCAGGAGGTCATCTAGTCCAACCCCCTGCTCAAAGCAGGACCAATCCCCAGACAGATTTTTGCCCCAAATGGATATTACGTATATTATATACACATTACAGTAGTGCATATTGTAATGTGTAATCTTGTTGTAAGGTTCTCTAGTGTGCTTTAACATAGTATTGTTTCAAACAGCACTATGTTCAAGTGCACTAATGAACCTTTAGTGCACACCAGCAGGGTCTCCATGGACCAATCAATACACAACATGATAGTGTTCTTTAAAAAAAAAAAAATTACACCCCCCCAGTAGTCCACATTACTACTCTGTGTAGACAAACCCTTAGATAAAAGTAACCATTTCCAGTGTTTATTGGATAAACACTGATTTCATTTTGCGTGTGTTGTTTTGTGGGCGTTTTATCACTTAAAACCAAAAATCAGAAGCCCTAATTGTAATACACATTTCTTTATATCCACTAGTATACCCTAGGGCAATTTTAGCACTGGCATCAGAGAAATACTTTATTTTCCTCTCCATCACTAGTATTTTTTTTAATCCCTGTCTCATGATTTGTATCTGTTGTCTATAATGTGATCCGTAGTACCACAACCATTGTCCTTTTCATGTTGTTGCTTCTGGAGGGGCTATGTGCAAGAGCAGCAGAGTCATCCAGATAGTGGGAAAGAGAACCATACAGTTATCTAGAGAGGCCAGAACACGCAAATGCTTGCAGAGAGGGAGGCAGAGCCATGGGGGAGCGGAAAGAAGGCACTCACTCAGTCAAGCAATATGAAAAGTACATTTTAACAGAAGACAACAGTTCTAAAAATATTCCATTTTGATCCCTTGCTCCTGCCTTCCCCATCTCCCTCATTTCAGGAATATCAATCCACAAATACAGAAGCTAATTAGTCTCTAGTTACATAGGCACACAAGTGAAGAAGCATAGTGCTCAACAACATATGCCCACATGTTCCCTCCTACAGTTCAGAAACATTGTCTTATAGTTGGGCAAGTGGCAACAAGTTTGGCCACTGTTGAGCAATGACACTAGGAAAGAAATTCCCTTCAGAGTTCAACCTTAGCGATAAGGTCAGCGGATAACAGACTGCACTAAAACAGCATTATATCCTTGCCAACATGCAAGAGACGAGTAGAAAAGCTTTCAGCCCAAGCCCTAAAGAAACAGGCATTCCATTCTGCAGTGAGTTGAGAATAATGCATATGGAATGGCTATTCAGATTAAACTACTGTTTAATAGTTCAGCTTGAGAGTACCAAAGGTAAACATTTGTCTTTCTGTATTAAACAAAGGACTGTTTTATGCTACCCCTATAATCTAATCATAGGAAAATAAATAATGCAAGGTCATTTTGCAAGGTATGGTTGGTAACCTAATATGAATGGTCATTATTGTAGTGATGTTAGATCAAAGTTATCAAGGCTATGAAGTGGAATCATTAGTTAAGAATCTTCACAGAACATCTTCCATCACAGACACACTTTATCCTTCTTGTAGCTCTGCAGTGGAGAGTACCTGTTGTCTCAGGCAAGTGGCATAATACTTCCAAAGATGAGAAAATTCAACTCATGACAGACCAGGATATTAACAATACCTTACAATTCAACTGCAATGAAACATTAATGAGGCTGTTTGTTTGAAAATAAAAAGATGGCTGAACCCACAGCTAGATCTTAAATAGGAAGTTGTACTTCTTTCCAGTTACAGCTAATCAAGCTAATCAACTCAGACTGAAAGCAGCTTTTGTAAAGCCTGACGGACAAATTTTTTTGATGCATAAGAAAACATTAAATGATGCCCTAGTACTTGAAATTTGATCTTTTAAAAGAGAAGATCATCAATAAGGGTTCTTCAGTGCACTAGAAGTTACATACAGAAGTCATGGTGGCAGGCAACCAGCTTGTACACGTTATTACTTAGTACAGGGGGGAAATGTTTCATACATTTCCCTTAACATACTGTATTCCGCAAAAGAAAAGTGACTGCTACGAGATTTTTTATTTTCAAGAAGTTTCATGCGAGGATGCAATCCTGGCACCACTAAAATCAAAGGGAGCTTTGCCATTGACTTCAACGGAGCCAGTATTTCAATTTAG
Organism: Terrapene triunguis; assembly: GCF_002925995.2. NCBI lineage: Eukaryota > Metazoa > Chordata > Testudines > Emydidae > Terrapene > Terrapene triunguis. The sequence continues at coordinate 16,143,067 of NW_020664435.1, read as the reverse complement.
GACTTTAAGGTGTCATTCAAAGTGTTACAATATAGAGAAATGTTAGCTGTGAAATGCAGTGAAAAGACAGACACAGATATCACACATGTAAAGTTCTAACGCCTTATCTAGGAGACTGAAATTAAGTTATGTTTACCCAGTTAGCATATTTGTAAAGAGAGAGAGAGAGAGAGAGAGCGCGCGCGAGAAATCAGATTAAACACTCGAATTACGGTAGTGCAAGCTCATAACTGTTACAATCAAATATTTTTGGTTGGAAAAAGAAAGCTGATTCCACTGAAACAGACTTGTCATCAGTTAGTGCAGGGATATACTGTACTATAGTTACTTGTGCAAAATTATAGTTCCCTCCCCTGTCCCTATGCTTTCCCCCACTTATGACATTCCTTACCCTCACATTGCCAGTGGGAGTCTGATATGTGAGTGTTTGTGCTCAGTGATTTATGGAGGTTATTTGTAATGAGGAACATTTTTCTTTAAAAATAAATAAAAAATACTTTGCAGACAAGATAAATTGGTCTGATCGGGGGGGGGGGGGGGGGAGAAGAGTAGAGCTGTAGTGGAGCTTTGAGGCTGCACATCTGTGTCTGGTGAGGACAAATGCGTGGGATTGGAATTTCAACAGCTCTGGTGGTACCAGAGGAACTTCAAACGGCTACCTGTGAGTACAGTTGGCATGCCACCAGTGAAAGTGGAGTAGATTGTCAGCACCACAGTTTCCTTCCCTGCTTCCCATCTGGAAGCATTGGTATACCGTGGTTCAAGATGTCATCACTTGATGCTGAACAGTTCTCTAACTGTTGCACTATTTCAAACCTTCTGTTTATAGGTAAGATTGAGAATGTTGTGGCAAAGCAGCTCCAGTCTCCATATCTTGAGTTCCCAAGTCTCTAAACTCAACCAGACTCGTTAAACTCAGTCAAAATCAGGTTTCGGCTAGATGTGGTACTGAAACTGCACTGGTTTGGTTGGTTGGTTGGTGATCTCCTTTTAGGGCTGGCAGAAGATGAGGTGTCCATGTTAATTATTGATTATCTGTCCGTTGCCTCGGATACCATTTACCAACAGTATTCCTGACCTGCCAATGGATCATAGCAAGGGTAAATTATGTTGCTTTTTGAGCTTCTAGAGCAGTTTCCTGAAGGCAGGCACCCTTCACAACCTGCCATAAGAGCACAGCCCTTACACTATGTAAAATCCAAGCTCATCTCCTTCCTGGAGCTTGGCCTTATCAATCAAGAAATCAACAATCAAGTAACTTTCAGCTCAAAATTTTCTTCAGACTTGGCCATTCCTAGTGTTCTCTAGTAGGTCTGGTCTGCCCACAGCTTGATCTACCCTTCCCTTAGAGAGGGTCACACCTACCTCTCGGATATCTAAGTGGGGTAATAAGAGACCTGCAGCAGTGAGCCAGCAAAACCCACTTCACAGTTTTCCACAAGGATCAACATCTGGTTTCAGGCAAACACCCCCCGCTACCCTGCCACTATCTACAGCTGTACCCAGGGCATGCACTCTGGTTTCTTCCTCCCTGTGCAGTCCAGCTCCAATATTTATTTAGATTGAAATACTAATTATGTATAAGGATGCCTCAAGCCTTGTAATACAATAAAATCTCAGTAGCACTAAAAATAAGTCATTTCAAGGAGGAACTCAGCCAGCCAGCCACCTACAATAAAATCCTTCTATCTTTCTGGGAAGAATAGTCCCAGGGACCTGATTCACATTTACAGGAAGGCCCTGGTAGAAAAAAAAATACATTTACATTCACTCTATGGCTTCTTTATACTGCCAAAACAGTGTAAAAGGGCTTTTGGGTAAATGAGAATCTAGTCCCATCTGTGCAACAGACAAGTGATGGGGAAGCAGAAGATAAAATACACAGCACTTTAAAAAGCCTTTGATTATTAAACAAGCTTTTTTGTAGCAAAATATGAGCCTCCTGCTTTTCTTGCTATTCTCAACCCTTTGCAACATAATAGCTCACAGGACATTTCATTCAGGAAGCTAACAGGGGAGAGAAGAAAGAGGGAAAGGAAACTCACAAAGGTTCCCACTTCATGGGAATGACACAAGCACAGATGGGTGGAGTCTCATGCATACACGTGGCTCCACTTGTGGCTGACGTGATGTTAGAGAGTCTGCGTTTGCATATGGGTGCCTCTATTGTTTGAGCAGAAGCGTGTACAAATGTATGTCAAGTGAGAAGCAACAGTGTGGGTGTGCTTTGTGTGTGGTTTGTTGTAGGGCTTGCATGACGGAAAGCATATAATTAGCTATAACATCCTGGAACTTAACACAACTCTACCAGCAATTAAACAAATACAAGCAAAAAAAAAAGTAAATTTGTTTTTCTTAAAAAGTGACAGAACAGATTGAGGTCAGAACAATAACATTTATAGAAATTGGGATGAGGAAAAGCTCCAGAACAATGGGAAAACTGCATTATAATAAATCACCAAAGAAAGGTGACCTATGCAATTGCAACAACTGGCAAAGCACAACAGTCCTTTCAGATGACAGGTAAAATTTTCTGGAGTATCATCTTAAACAGAATAAAGCAAGTAGGTGAGACAAAGCTAAGGGATGATCAGGCTGGATTTCAACCCAGAAGATCATGTGTTGACCAGATTTTAACCATAAGAACAATCATTGAAGAGAGCATTGAATGGCAAAAACTACACCAACTTCATAGATTTCAGGAAAACGTTCGACAGTCTCCATCAATATTCACTCTGCAATATCGTGCAGTGTTACGATATGCCAACAAAACCCAACACCACCATCTAGGCTTTATAACAGCATGTGGCAAGTTGATAAGGTAAACAAAATTGAGCGAATGGTTCAAAATAAACACTGGTGTCAGAGATGCTCTCTCTGACCTCAACTGTCAATAGCAAAATCATAGTTCATTGATTTTGCAAAAAGTGTAGACAGATGCAACAGTCTTTGAATGGCTCATCACAGCACACTAGAAGATCTAGATTTTACTGATTATGTAGGTCTTATAAGTGAGAGCTTAGTGAACATGCATGAAGAGACCCAAAGATTGTCCACCATTGCAGCAAAAGAAGAAAAAAAAAAAAAAAAAAAGAAGAAGAGAGACAGGGTTAATGATCAGATGATCAGTTATGCTAAAAGAAATCTAATGAGAAACCCAGCAACTCACAACGCAAACATTATGTCAGAAGACAAAGGAATACAAGAGGCAAGTCTATTCACACACCTTGGCAGTAATGGACAAGCTAATAGGGATGTCCACAAGGAATAGGGTGACCAGATAGCAAAATGTGAAAAATTGGGATGGGGGTAATTGTTGCCTATATAAGACAAAGCCCCTAATATAGAGGCAACTGGCCACCTCAAGAAGGAAACAGTATCACAAATTGGCAAGGCAGCAGCTGCATTCACCAGCTTAAACAAGATTTGGTCACCGAAAATCTACAGCTTAAAGATCAAACTACAAATCTTTCAACTCAAATGTTATTTCCATCTTAACACATGGATGTGAAAACTGGAAAGCTCCTGAAAGTAAAGACTGTTATCTAAATACCTTCAAAAGCAAATATCTTAGAAAAATGCTACGTATTACATGGAATTAAATGTATAACAAATGCAGAGATTCATCATAGAGTTCAACAAACCTTCTCTCTAAAGTTATCCACAAAAAAGATGGAAAAATCTGGGATATGTTAAGAATTAAGTCAGTGTCTGCCATGACAGGCATGCCATTAGGTAGCTAGAGGAACACAGAAAAGGATCTGACTGAAAACTATATTTGGAGAGGGAAAACGTATGGGACTTAACACAGAGGACATGCAAAGATCTGGCCAGGATAGACAGGGACAGCAGAACCTTGTTTGTACCCAAAGCAACATCTGATGGGGAGGGGAGGATATAGATTCAGTTTAAACTGATACATGTGATTTTTTTGGCTTTTAATCATCATCATGCATTCCTTCCTATGTCTAACAAATGCTACTGTTGAGGCATTCTTGAAAGCACAAGGATCTTGAGACAATAATGAAATGAGTGAACATGAGATTTACTTTGAAATCCAGAAATTCACAATGTTGCTAGCTACTCTATTTCAAGTGATGCCTTAGATCTCAATGAAAGTTAGCTTCCAAACGTATTCTAGTTTCCATCTGTACACACCACAGATATACAAGATTTTACTTAGGATTGCGTAGTAGGGGTTTTGTAGCTAAGGGCTGAAGAGCATTAGCAGAATTGCACAGTAAAGCTTGCACAGTACAGTACCTGCAATACTAAAACTGGATCAAGTCACTAGCTCTTTACTTTCATTATTAGTATTGTGGTAACACACAGAAGCTGCAAAAGTGTAACATTGACTCATGTCTCAATCTTAAGTACATCAAGATACTTTATTTTTTATATAAATAAAAATAAATAAATAAATATGAGAGAGACTGAGATGAGCACCTTCAAGAACTCTGCAAGAATAGCGGACTAAGAACTGAAGCCGAATGAGTAGGAGTTAAGGAAATGCAGCATCCCTCAGGATCAGGCCAATAGTAAGAGGCATATTTTCTGTTCTGTCCAGATATTTATAGCACACTCATCACCATAATATCCCAGTTCTTTTACTTTTGTTGATTTGTATGTCAGTCTAGTGCTGAAGGTTAATTTAACCAAATTTCTCGCTTAGGTTATTTCTATATTAACACACACACCCTTCCTCCACTCCCAGAGAGGTTATTGTTTCATTATTTTAGCTTCCTCTTTACTTCCAGGCACCTCTGTGGTGTGTTGGGATTTAAATGCCTCCACCACAAATGATTAGCTGCACAAGTCTAAATCCACACAACCTGAAGAACGTACCCCTTCCAAATACCAGTAGGGGTTGAGATTTTATATATATATATATCACACACATACACACACTTGCAGCCAGTTATATATGTAACTGACTGAAAGTGCCAAACCAGCTAAGTTTTGGTCCGGTAACATTTTGTAAGAGACAAAATTACTTTCAGAATATGTGCTACTGTTTTATACAATCTAATTCTGCATTAATCACATGATGGGGCACCTTCCCTAAAGCCCTGAATAAAGAAGGTTTATGAATGGAAAATAGTATCTAATTATAAGGCCCTTATAGCAGTCCATACAGCAACAACACTAATTCTACATATGACTATACTGCAGAGTTTCCAGGCCTCTACCACTAACATCAGATCCTAATGCCATTGCAACCATGGCAAAAGTTTCCACTGGCTTCAGTGGCCCCAGGTGAAGTAAATAAGCCTCTTTAAGAGAAAAGCTAGCCATAATTTTATAATTATACTGCAGCCCTATTCATCATAGCATTCCTTTGAACTGAACACCACAGCAAGCTGAAATTTAGCTAAAAGGTTAATTGCTACAAACCAACAGAAACCTTGATGCTCAAACACTAATTAATATGTAAACTGCTAACAACACTGTAGCAACTGAGAACTCATTTTTTGCCATTAGAATCCATGAAATCTAAGTGTACCAGAATAATGCAACCTTTCATCTGTTCTCTAGATAGTATGCAACAAAAGTACATATAATACAGCAAATGTATGCAGGGGAGGCCCATTACTATATAAAATGTACTCTATTTATACTCATGTGCTTTTAGCTACTCAATCTCTAGCGAGAGGACAAATATCAAATACCTAGCATTTATACATAGTGTTTGCATTTGCAAGTGCATCACAAAACTATCTATATGTTAATCATTGTACTAAATAAACCCCACCTGAAGTCTCACCAGCGTTTCCTGTCTTTGGTAAGTAAGCTATAATTCTCAGCTGTGACCTCCTTGTTCTGGGCCTGATTCTGCACCAGCCCCTAGCATGCACATGCACCACTAAGTCATAGTTTATTCCATGAATAGGCCCACCTTCCCTGTGGAGTAACGTGTGACATCGGCAGACCCGGTGCCAGCTCATGCTAAAGCCCCCAGGCCTCACTGAACACCGACAAATGCATAGCTAGAAACTAGTCTGGTTTATCAGCACATTAGCATTGTTAGAATGTATGTTAAGTTGATAAGAATGTGTTTAGTGTTATAGGACACCGCATTATTGATCTCACTTATAACCTCGGTAGCCCATGGTATAAGGTTATATTGAGTGTTTGCATTGTAAGCCTCGGTAACTGTGGAATTCAAACAGGAGAGAAGCCTTCTCTAATGCAAATGCTGGCTTCCTCCAGAAGACTTTAGGCCCTGGCCAAAAAGAAGGCCTTTGAAACCAAATGAGCCAATGTGAGGGTCAAAGAACAAAGACTTTGTTAATTGCATTCTTCAGCCCCTCCAGGAAGAGACCTGTTCATGCTCTCATCACATCAGCTTGGACAATGGGGAGAAATGGATAAAAATCTCTGATAAGGAGAAACTGGGTTCTTTTTGGCTGCTTGGACTACACTGTATGTCTACACTGCAATTAGACACCTGCAGCTGGCTCATGCCATCTGACTCAGACTAAGGGGCTGTTTAATTGCAGTGTAGATATGCAGGCTTGGGCTGCAGCCTGAGCTCTGGGACCCTCCCACCTTGCAAGGTCCCACAGCCTGGGCTCCAGCAAGCCTAAATGTCTACACCATAATTAAACAGCCCATTAGCCCAAGTCAGCTGGCATGGGCCAGCCACAGGTGTCTAATTGCAGTGTAGACATATCCTAAAGGGGCAAGAATTACTAAGCATAAGAAAACCACCACCCCACCCTCCCCAGTTTAGTCCTAGAGGACATATGGAGTTTGCTTATTATAGAAGTTTCTATTATCTTTTGGAATCTAAGATTGTAACTCATTTGTGTGTATACATCACCTGCTTTAACCTTGTAAATAACTCATTTCTTTTCTCAGTTAATAAATCTTTAGTTAATTACAGGATTGGCTACAAGAGTTGTCTTTGGTGAGAGATCTGGGTACGCAATTGACCTGGGGTAAGTGACTCCTCCTTTGGGACTCGAGTAACCTGAATATTGTTGTGATTTTCGGTGCAAGGGATCAGCTACAACAAAGGCAGGCTTGCCTGAGTGGCAAGATAGACTGAATTGCCCCAGGGGCCTGTCTGTGACTCGATGGTAAGGCTGTGATAGGGTTGCGGAGTTTACTCTTGCTACTTGGTTGGTGAAATCTAATTACAGAACATTCAACCAATTCATTTAACAAGAACTACATTAATGTTTTTTAAAGTTCTTACTAGAATAGGAAATAAATTTGTTAATGATTGTTACATTTTTCAACCAAGAGATGGTCCTAATAATTACATTAAAGCTCATGGAAATTAGAATTGTGGTTTCCTATTTGCCTGAGTATTTCTTATACTTTAAATACTGAATCACACCTACATGCTCTTCTGAAATTCAGTAGGGTCAAAATTACATTATAAAATCTGTAGTTAATAAATGAAAAGATGAAACAAATATAAACAGCCCCCCACATGCCTTCATCTCAAGAAAGCCGAGGCTGAACAGCACTCTCACGATCATTAGGGGAATGGGGGGAAACAGGGAAGCCAGATACATTACCTCCCAAGGAAGAGATGGATGTAGTTAAATAGCCTTTTCTATACCCATTCCACATCATGCACAATATTAAACTACTGGAAATCAGCAAGTGAGAGCTGAGAGTACCAGATGGATTTCATGCAGTAGAATACTTAAATGCTCATTTACTAATTTGAACTCAGTCCTGATGGAAATTACAGTGGCTTGGAAATTGGACTGAAGTGATTGGATTTAATTAACCTATTTTCCTTAGAGGTGGACAGGAGAGAAGAAAAATCATGGCAACTTTGTTTTATACTACTAAAGAAAAATCACAGAATTAGCTGAGAGTGAGGCACTTGCAAATATCCTCAAGATCTCTGAAGTTACATTTAGCAGCCAGCTGGCTTCCAGTTATATTTTCCAAAGTACACAGCAAGAGGGGAAAATCTGCAGTGGCTCCCTGCTGAATGACTCCTGGGGAATTCACCTCTCAACCCTGAAGACTTAGTAATTGATACAGGATTATGTTTTAGAAACAGATGCTTAATACTGTATATCAATTAATCTAGAATTAGGTCTATTTCAATGCCACAAAGAAAACACCATGAACCCACCAAATAATGAAAGTCTTGAATGGTGCACAATTCAAAGCAAGTCAAGATTTTTTTTTAAAATTGTGTAATCAAAATAAATATTCTGTACTGTAACTGCACATTTAAGGATCTCAATGGATTTCAAGAGATGACTAAACTGATATATAAACCCTATTTCTTTTTAGGACACTTTAGTAGAGGGGACAGAATATACATAGACTGATATGGTAATGTGTTTTGTTTATAGTACACTAGAGGAAGAAAGGAACTATTCTACCCTATTGGCTGCATTTCACAAGAGGGAACAGTCTCTAAACCTTCTTCAGACATTTGCACTGAAACTTACAGGAAAGCTGATAGCTCTCGCAATGCAGTGACATGAAGGCTGAGCATAAGTAGCTCACCCCCAGGCCAGTTATTTTCTCCCAAGTCTCCAACTAACCTTAATTCCCAACGGCCTCACAGTGAAAAGTGTGTGTGTGTGTATCTGTTTTTAAAAGCCACTTTGTTGTTACAAAGTTTTCTTGGTGCCTCTTCAATTTCGCAGCCTCTTCACTCTTTCACCGGGCTGGTAGGGGACACCCCAAAAGGCACAGCTCCTCTTTTCCCAACAAGCCAAGCGAGCTCGTCAGCTTGAGGGCGAAGGGGAGCACGGAGGGAGCAAGAGGGAAATCTAACCAGACCCACTTACCTGTACCGTACGACTGATCCCCGGCGCGTTGGGCTCCTCGGGAGTTAGCAGCAGCATCCCAAGCCCCTTGGAAGCCCCCCGGTTCACATCCCCGGGGGGAGATGCAACAAGCCCCCACTCCAGGAAGACCCCCTCAGGGGCAGCAATGCACCCACCAACCGGCTGGGGAGGGGAACAAGGTCCCTTCACTCCCAGGGCGCCGAGCCCCAGGGCAGGCAGGGGGTGCCAGACCCCAGCCGGGTGCCTGACCCGCCGCAGGGTCACAGCTGGGTGGGAGTCGGGCACCTACCTGAGCGCTTGCCCGCAGGCAGCAGCCGGGCTAATGGAAGCTCCCAGGCGGCAGCGGCGGCGCTTTAGGCAGATATAAGCGCTCAGCCCTTCTCCTCAAACGGCCGCTACAGGCGCCAGCAAAAAAGGAGGTAGGCGGGGAATTGCAACCAGAATCATAAACTCAGCGGCTCCACCTGGGTGCCTGCTGGCGCGGGGAGCAGAGGGACCGGCTCTTCGAGTCTCTCGACTCCAAGGGAGGTTCAGAGTGGGCGGGCTTCATCTCATTGATTGACAGCTGGGCTGACCAAAGAGAACTTCTTACTCTGGGCCAAGCAAAGGAGGCGCTAGCGCCCGCTCTCCCGGCTGGTCTGGGGAGGGCGGGTGTTTCCATGATGTCAGCAAGAGGCGCCTCTCGGACAGGTGGAGAGAGAGGATGGGGTGCGGGCGGGCAATACCCTGCTGCCAGTAGCGTGGGGAGCTGTCACTCAGGGGGCCAAATGGAGGGCCCGGTCTCCAGCCTCTCCCTCAGCAGCTGGCGCTTTACAGTGGCAACAAGTGCGGGGTGGGCCAGCTCCACCGGCAGCACAGCAGCGCCAGGTGCTCAGCAGGGTGCTGGGTCCATTTATACACTGGGGGTGCTGAGAGCCATTGGACCAAACTCTAAGCCCTGTATATAACAGAAACCTCTTCAAGCCGGGGGGGTGGCAGCACCCTTCGTTTCAGCGCTTATGGTGCTCAGCACCCAGCTGGCTGGGTCTGGGGCCCCTAGGAGCCGGGCGCTGAAGGCTGCAGAGCCTGGATTTCAATGGACCAAATCGATTCCGAACTCGTTCTGTTGCACCTGTGTCGGAGCCAAGAGACGGGGGTTTCCACAACAACTGGTGCGGTCTGTCCTGGCCGGAGCATGCCTGCTGCCTATGGGGTAACAGGCAGATCTGAGCACCCCTGGCACGTGTGTGGTGCCCTTCCTCCCGTGCAACCCCCGCTGGAGATCTGCCACCGTGCCCCCAGCAGGCGGTGCACGCGCGGGGACGGGGCTGTCCCCCAAGGGCGCTTACAAGAAGTGTCACTCGAGCTGTCAGGGCTCCGGTCCCACCCACGAGCAGACAAGACCGGGCTGTCCAGACACTGCCAGGCAGCTCCATTTACAAACACGCCCCGGAACGTTCAAACTACACCAGGAAGGTCCGTGCGCTGAATTACCCATGGCCGTTCACACGTGCAAGGATCGCACCTCCGCCTTACTGCGCACACTAACAAGTACAATGCAGAGATAGAAAAGAAGAGCAACGTAGGGGAAGGAGTCAAGATTATACCTTAATTCTTAAAGGGAGGCAGGAATGATCCCCAGCCCCTGTTAAACTGTTTCAGGCATAGATCTAACTTCTGTCTGCTCCGAACAGGCTCCGTCCTTGCCCATCCTGTGGTTTCGCTCGATGCACTAACAAAAGACAGCCTTAGCCAGTCCCTCCTCCGCTGGGGCGGCTGCCGCTAGTGGCTGCTCGGAAGGAGGAGGAGTTGTTTGCACATTGCATTCTTCTAGTCATCGCATTAAATACTTGGCGTCATTAGTGACAGGACATAAATATTCCATCGTCCAACAACATCATGTTGGATGCTAAGGTTAAGATCTGCTCCGTCAACTTCCAGATTCAGAACTGCTGGGTCAACAAGGAATCTGAGTTGTATGGCTCTCCCTAAAAGGCAGTAGACTCAATTATGAAAAAAAAATCAACCTCCCCCGCACAGAAAAAAGCCATTAACACCCTAAAATTAACATGCTTGTCTGAGTTGTATTGAAAAAGAAGCAACCCGAATCACTCATGAGATTTTTTTTTTTTTTTTGCTTCAAAGATGGTTAGAAGTGCTAAGCTGATTCTATGTACTCTTTAATGTGTGCTCCAAATCTTTCCAAAATTGTTAGCTCAAGGCTTCTAGGGATGTAGGCAGGTGTGTGCCATGACGCCCAATCTTTATTTTCAAAGTACTCGCTATGCCCTTGTGTACTCACATTTCTTTGACCAAGAAATCAGATATTTTCAATTTATGTTCTGAGCTTTGTATTTTCCTTAACTGGGATGATTGTGGTAAGTGGACAAAGTTCCTGCTCATATGTGCCACTATACAGGGTTCCAGGGCTGCATGTGGGGGAGAGCAAAAGGCCAGTTTGCCCCGAGGTCACCCCGTTTGAGAGGGGCCCACTGGCATTGCGACATAGCACATGGTGGTCATGATGCCACTCACTCAAATTTGGCTCTGCCGTCCTCTGTCATGACGGAGGAGCAGCTGGGCCAAACCCAAGTGGCCCTGTGACCCTGTATGCCAGGTCGCACCCCCCAGAGCTGGAAGCCAGGCCCAACCCCACAGGACAGGAGCAGCCACTATGGGGTGAGTGAGTGGCAGGCTTGCTCTCAAAGCCCCCTCAGTGGTAATTTTTTTTTGAAGGGTGTGGGTGGGCTCAGTTTCAGATTTTGCCTGGGGCCCTCGAACACCTCTGTGCAGCCCCGCAGGGTTCAATGCCAAGATGTTAGAGAAGAGTAAAGGCAGGCTGACAAAATGGGCTTAATGTGTCCCAACGTGGTGTCCTTTAAGTTAAAGAGGGATGGGGGGAGAGGAGAGGTTTTCAGGGCCAGGAATCAATGCAGGCAAAAAACGAGAGTGTGGCAATGCCCCTAGTTTTGGGGGGAACCTTGCTGACCACATGAATGTGAGGGACCCAACTCAGTATCATATTTATGTCAAATAATACAGCTTAACTATTTGTCTGCAGTTTAATGGAAAACTCATGCAGCGCTGTGCTATGTACCTTCTGAGTTTGGTTGAAGTACGTACATCAGAGAATGCTGGCTCTTTAAAGACACAGGCAGCTGAAAAACTATGTTGTAACATTATATATATATTTACCTATGCTACTAATATCACCTTAGACTACGTAGAATATGAGATAGAAATAATTTTTAGAATCCTACTTATTTATCACTTTTTATGGCCAATTTTTACATTTCTTGGCCAATGAAAAGCAATGAGGTCAGTTTCACTTTTGTTTATATTATTCCACTTTTAGGTTGCAAGTGCTGCAGTGTATGGGTTTCAAACATTGCAAGGAAATGTGTATTGGTCTGAAAACAACTGGAATTTTAAAATAACGAGTAAACATTTCTATTGGTTTTAGGTCATATAAAAGCTTGTTTTTCCCCCCAAATAAAAGTTTTGGGGCATATTAAAGTTGGCAATACCCCTTTAAAGATTGCCATTACTGCACTGAAGTTATGATGGCCTCCAGCTGCAAAGTGGTTAAAGAAACATTAGGTAACAAATATAGTAAACCCTCTTAGTGGCTATATTATATAATAATAAAATGTTATATAGCTGTGCGCACATAGGGTCTTATCGCACTGCCATTGAAATCAACGGCAGAACATGTATGGACTTAAGAGCATGATTGTGCCCATTGATATCTGCAGTCCCAGAGCTCTACAATAAGAAATAAATCAAAGCCAAACGCTACACAAAGACAAACTGAATTCCGGTCTAAAATATTAATTTTCAGTCTTGTCTTAAAGGCAGGGAATATTCAGAATTCCAGATATTCTCATCAAGATTTAGTGTTCGCTCACTCATCATGGGAAAAAATCATGGACCAAACACATCTCGGGTTCATGTCACTGCATTTCTACCAGGGAGGAATGTGGCCTACATGTGTAAATCTGGTTTCAGAGTAGCAGCCGTGTTAGTCTGTATCCGCAAAAAGAACAGGATGCATCCGAAGAAGTGGGCTGCAGCCCACGAAAGCTTATGCTCTAATAAATTTGTTAGTCTCTAAGGTGCCACAAGTACTCCTGTTCTTTATGTGTAAATCTGTCCCTCTGGACAGTAATAACATTGGACAAGAAAAAGCTCTCTGAGGGCTCAGGTATCTGCCTCTTTCTTTTGTTCTACCCTACCATTTGACAGAAATAATGAACAGATATTTTAGGTGATCCCTTTTGTGGGACTAACTAAAATAAACATTAAATGGACACACTTTCAAGAATCACTTTGTTATCTCCCCCAGATATGGGAACATGGAGATATAATGGCAGTATGTTAATTCAGACCACAACATTAAAGTTAGCTGTATCTATCGTTCATTAAAGGAAACTGCGTGGACACATAAAAATCAGGTACACATATAGACTGGTGCCTTTCTTCTTAATAGATCTGTTACCACAAAACCATCCCATTTATAATAATGAAAGGAAAGCTGTGGAGGTATTCCTCGGTCTTGTGCTCTTAACCTTCACTTTATCCTCATGCTTTCATAGAGCTGTATGCCACTTTAATCCTTCCCGAGCTTTTAAGAAGAGGAACTTCATTCTACATATTCCTTGTTCAGTTTCCCTTTGATCTAATGTAATTCTGAATTAAATTATATGGTCTGAATTAAGACCCTGACACTACGTGTGTCTATCTAACTTGCTCTTTCCCATGGTTTGATAAAGAGAGTGATTCTCAAAAGCACACAGTTAAATTCCAGTTAGTCCAATGAAAGAGACGGCCTTTTGATTTTCAGCCTTTCCAACGCTAACGCAATCATCTCTCCTGTATCCTACTCCAGGAGATGTTATGATTTTTCATTTTTGTCAGACTTGTGTGTTACTAAGTGGGCCAAAGACAGAAAAAGGCATGGTGGGCCGGGTGCACATTACGCTCCCAAGTGTAAGTTAGGCAACCAAGAGAAAGAAAAATGCACCAATGCAGAGCATCTACACTCAGTGCAGTGTCCTGGTGGCTTAGGCAGTTTGAGTAGTAGCAGAGGTGTGTGAACAGTGAAGTGACTGGCTTCATCACTGCTTATTGTCTGAGAACTTTGCATGTTACCCTTTTTTATAGCCTCACTGTCAGAAATCTGTTCACCCTCCCCTAGTAATTCTCCTTTTCCTCCTCCTCCTCCTCCCTGGAAGTCTCTGGTTAGTGTTACTTTCCAGTATCTGTTGGTGACCATCGAGAACTGGGAAGGATAACATCTTATCCACACTGTTGTGTTAAATGGTTGGACATGGTAAGGTGTGTAGTCACTCTGCTGTGTTTACAGACTAGTTTTATACAAGATGGTGGAGCTACTTAGTTTGCATCTCTCCTTCAGTTATGTTTCCAGCCATTTGCACTTCTGCTGAATGTGGCTATCTTCCTAATCTGTCTGGCCCTCTTTTCACCTGGCCATGGCCTCCTTCACTTATTCCCCCTGCTCTCTAACAAGTCGATATGCAGTTATACTCCTGTTACATTCCTGCTGAATGTCTCTGGGGTGCAAGTTATCCATCTTGAGCACTTATGCCACAAAGTCAATGCCTTTGGCCCTGCTGCTTACTCATATTTCATACCAGTTAAAAAAAAAAGGACTCTGTCTTTGCCTTACAATGTTAGCTATGGAAGTTTCAGCTTGTCTATAGCTGTGGAGGCAAAAAAACAGATCATCTGCTGCAGGAGCCCTTACTCGCATGCAAATCACCTGATTGTCCTCCAGCTTTCTAATGCAAAAGGGGGGGAAACCTGTGAAATTTCCATTTTGGCAAGGGAGGGGGAGGGGAACATGGCCAGAAGTGATCAAATGAAGAGGGAGGAGATGAATGAAAGAGAAAAATCACTTTCTTTTGGACTGGCCCTTACCCATAGGTTAGACCTGCTGATCAGAGGCGTAGCGAGCGCCCTCCGTACCCTCCGACCGGAGGGGGCCCCGCAAGGAAGGGGGCCCCTAAAAGTGGCAAAATAAATACCGCATTCCAGTTTCTGCATTGTAAGGGGCCCCGCCCGGACATATGTTCGGAGGGGGCCACCGTTCGGAGGGGGCCACGTTCTTTGTTGCTACGGCCCTGCTGCTGATTCCTCCACAAAGGACACATCTTAGGACATTTTCCCCCTTCACGTTCAGACTCCCTCTGCTGGAGTCCTGCAGAACTGTACTCTGACCCCAGGAAATGACTTCCAAAGCTGGAACTATATAAACTGGGTAGGAAAGTTAATAACCCCATTGTAGATAAGATTTAATTTTTATCACATATGTTTTGATATATAGAGAGGGTCTGTCCAGACCAGCGGATGTCTCCATTATGAAAAATAAGTTAATTACATTTTTAATTAATTTTCACATACATGGTCTGGACATTACCTCTGGGAAGTAGGAAGCAATAAGAGCCGATTCCTAAGGAAGGAATCTCAAATAAAATGCAATATAAATCCCTTTAAAAGAAACAAGAAATGGAAAGTGTACTCGTAAGCTCTTTGAGGCCAGAACTATCTTGGTGTTCTGTGAATGGACAGGGCCTACCACCATGGGGTCCTGCTCTTGACTGGGGCTCAGAGGCACAACCACAATGGGATAGTTTACTGACTGCCTGGGACCTATTCATCCCTGATGTATGCCGAGTGAAATCAATGGTGTTACATCAGGGGTACATTTGATCCGCAGTGGTCTAATGAATGCTGAAAAATCACATGTATAAGCACTGTAAGTTAAGATGCAGAATCTTTTTCTCCTTTCTCTTATACCAGTGTAACCCTGTTGACTTTAATAGCGTTATTTCTGATTAACACTGATGTGTGAGAGCACAGAATCAAGCCCCCACTATATAAAATAGATACTCTGGAGCATGTAAACTGGAAATGGGATGCTGCTATGGTGTATTAGTAGCCCGAATCAGTGGGTGTGGTTAGCTACCAAGACTGTCAGGGAAGATGCTCAGCAGGTTAATAAAACCCACAAGAATGACATTTTCACACACAACCCAGGGGGCAGCTGCAAAGGCAGCAGGTGAGAAAGCAGTGTTGAAATATTATGGAGGAGAAGTCACTGGTGCCAGCTCTTGTGATTTTATCAGGTAAATCACAACATGACATTTTTCTTCAGACCCTAGCACCTGGATCAAGTGATTTTGTGGGAGTCACAGCTTCCATTTTAAAAAGGAGTTTTAACCCTCATAGTTAAAGAGAAGAGCTGGCAAACATGAACTGAGAGCACCCTGAAACCTCAAAACTGAGACGAAAGATACCTTCCATCTCCCCCGTTTATTATTTTTAAAATCCCATTATTAAAGCCATCTCATGATTTTGGGGTCTAAGTCATGATTTTTGTATGCATGGCGTTGGCAATGCTGCAAACTGTTGGCTAATGCTGTCATTGCCTAGACTGCATGTTGTGTGTGTGTTGTTGAGGGCTGCTCATATGTCTCATATCTACTCCTGGCTTGCCATTCTGATGACGCCCTTTGTGTTGTTCAGTGCATTGTGACTTTGTTCAGCGTGGAGACCTCCTACGTTTACCATTGCTCCTGGAGAACTGCTGGGCTATTGAATGCTTGCTTACATCTGCACTGTGCTGTGTATAGCCAGTCCCTATAAGGAAGCAGCTGAAGGCTGTGTACTTGGCATTTGTTCCAGGCTCGTGCACATGCAAAGTCTTTGATACTTTCTGGTAAACAGTGAACTGCTGCAGTAGCCACGGCTCAGTACATAGTAACTGGGCTGGTATTTGCACTGGATCAGTCCTCACAGTTTTCCTGATTTTTGTTGGTTAATTGTGGTGGTTACTGGCTGGTTGGGTGTGTTGAATTCATGCCTTTGCTGATGACTTCTGGGATGGGAATGTAGCCACACCCCTGCTTCGACACTCCTTCCCTTCCTCCACCCACACTAGCTCACCTGTTTTTTAAAAAAAATAAAAGGTGCACTTTCTGACTTACATTTTCCCCCTTTCCCCACACAGACCCTTTATATTCCCTTTAGACCAGGGCTGCATTATAGGGAGTCTCAGCATGCATGGGCCACCCCAGCTACACCATGACACCTGAATAAAAAGATAATACATCTTGCCACTGCCCCCATATTTGGACGCAGCCCCCATAGAGCACTGTATAAGAACCTCACTAGAACAGACTGGAAAGGTTGCCCACAGCTTAAGTAAATGAGTGGAGTGTTCTGTTAGGAAACACTTTCAGTCCAGCCTGAACCTTGCTGCATTAATGCAGAGCTGCAGTTAGTTTTTCATTGGTGGAAAGGTGAAGTTAGGTGGACAGAGTTCTGCTATTGTCCAGTAGAGAGATTCAGAAGTGTGCTAGAATGGCATATTTCCCATTTTAATGCATAGTGGTAGACTTTAGGGGATGGGAAAAGTACAAATCTTCCTTGATGCCTCAACCCTGACTGCACAGAACAGGTCAGTTACCCCAGGCAGTTTGTTGCCAAAGGCAAGATACAGCAACAGAGAGGGGAAAAGAGGCACCCATTTTATTCACACTAGCATTACAATTCCAGGCAGTTACTTAGGCCCAGCTCCTGAAAGATATTTCATTAATATCAATAGTAGTTATGAGCCTAAATACCTTTGAAGATCTGGGCCTTAGAGGCTGGTCCAAAACTCACTAAAGATAATGGAGAAAAAACCTCACCATTTGACATCAATGAATCATAGAATTGTAGGACTGAAGGGACCTTGAGAGGTCTTCTAGTCCAGTCCCCAGCACTCATGGCAGGACCGAGTATTATCCAGACCATCCCTGACAGGTATTTGTCTAACCTTCTCTTAAAAGTCTCCAATGACGGCAATTCCACAACCTCCCAGGGTGATTTATTCCAGTCCTTAGCCACCCTGACAGTTAGGAAGTTTTTCCTAATGGCCAACCTAACTGTCCTTGATGCAATTTACGCCCACTGTTCCTTGTCCTATCCTCAACAGGTTAACAACAATTTTTCTCCCTCCTCTTTTTAACAACCTTTTATGTACTTGAAAACTGTTATCATGTCCCCTCTCAGTCTTCTCTTCTCCAGCTGAAACACACCCAATTTTTTCAATCTTCCCTCATAGGTCATGTTTTCTAGACCTTTAATCATTTTTCTTGCTCTTCTCTGGACTTTCTACAATTTGTCCATATATTTTCTGAAATGTGGTGCCCAGAACAGGACACAATACTCCAGCTGAGGCCTAATCAGTGCTGAGTAGAGCAGAAAAATTAATTCTTATGTCTTGCTTACAACACTCCTGCTAAAATGATCCCCAAACATCCCAAAATGATGTTAGATTTATTTTTGCAAGTGTTTCACTGTTGACTCATATTTAGCTTGTGATCCACTATGACCCCCATGTTCCTTTCTGCAGTACTACCAGTCATTTCCCATTTTGTATGTGTGCAACTGATTGTTCCTTCCTAAGCGAAGTGCTTTGCATTTGTCCTTATTGAATTTCATCCTATTTATTTCAGACCATTTCTCCAGATCATTTTGCATTTTAATCCTAGCCTCCAAAGCACTTGCAACCCTTCCCAGCTTGGTATCATCCACACACTTTATAAGTGTACTCTTTATGCCATTATCTATATCATTGATGAAGATATTGAACAGAATTTGACCCAGAACTGATCCCTGCAGGCCCCACTTGATATGCCCTTCCAACTTGACTGTGAACCACTGATAACTACTCTCTGGGAATGTTTTCCAACCAGTTATGCACCCACCTTATAGTAGCTCCATCTAGGTTGCATTTTCCTTGTTTATTTATGAGAAGGTCATGTGAGACAGTATCAAAACCCTTACTAAAGTCAAGATATACCACAACTACCTCTTCCCTCTCTATCCACATGGCTTGTTATCCTGTCAAAGAAAGCTATTAGGTTGTTCTTGACAAATCCATGCTGACTGTTACGTATCATATTATCTTTTAGGTGTCTGCACATTGATTGCTTAATTATTTGCTCCATTATCTTTCCGGGTACAGAAGTTAAGCTGACTGGTCTGTCATTCCCTTTGTTGTCCTTATTTTCTTTTTATAGATAGTTACTATATTTGCCCTTTTCTAGTCCTCTGGAATCTCACCTGTCTTCCATGACTTTTCAAAGATAATTGCTAATGGCTCAGATATCTCATCAGTCAGCTATTTGAGTATTCTAGGAGGTATTTCATCAGGCCCTGGTGACTTGAAGACATCTAACTTGTCTAAAGTAATTTAGACCTTGTTCTTTCCCTATTTTAGCCTCTGATCCTACCTCATTTTCAGTAGCATGAACATTGGATTAGGCACCTCATGCTAATGGATCAAAACAGTTAACAGCTGAAACTTCACCAGTTCTCCTTGTGTTCCCAACCCTCAAGGAGAAACCATCTCTACAGTCAGGTACTGGAAGCTGGACCTTTCATTGATGATAATTCAGCTGAGCCCTTCCCTGGCCCAATACCATACAAAACAGGGCCATTGTGCAGGCACACCTCCATCATAGAATCTCAGGGTTGGAAGGGACCTCAGGAGGTTATCTAGTCCAACCCCCTGCTCAAAGCAGGACCAATCCCCAGACAGATTTTTGCCCCAGATCCCTAAATGGCCCCCTCAAGGATTGAACTCACAACCCTGCGTTTAGCAGGCCAATGCTCAAACCACTGAGCTATCCATCCATGCTTTACACTGTAGATGCCATTCGTGCAGCAGTGTGGGCTGCTGAGGGATGGGCCTCTGTGTCCCTCTTGGAGGAAAGCTGTAGCAGCAGAGCCGCAAACACCTCCAATTGTATAGAAAGACATTTATCGGTGGGGAGGAGAGAAAAAGCATACATGGTACTGTGAAGGGAATACTCACCAAGGGTTAGGCAAGGGCATGGCAAACGTTTCTCTTCCCAGGCATTCCCCTTTTTATGGCTGCTCTGGCCCTGCAAAGATCTGCCCCTTGAGCCAGGTCCTGTGTTTAAGTCCACCTCTTTCAGGGTATATGTAAAGAGCCCAACAATGGGATAGCCTTCTGGGTTAGGCAAGGGACCCTAGGCTTCCCCTTGGGTCACGGTCTCATGAGCTACACTCTTCTAGTTGAGGGAAGGCCCTGAAGCTAGATTCCCCACACCAGCAATAGGCTTCTATAGTCAACTCTTCCTTAGGGTTTGGTATGGAACCCAGGCCCAGCCTCTCCACTGGGTTCCAATCCAGGGCCCAATGGTAAGCAGATGAGTCCCACACCCTAGAGTGCAATGCACTGCCTCTCTGGATCACTTTCTACCAGCCTTCTCTCTTTCCAGTGGGTAAAGATCTTATAGAACTGAACACAAAGATAAACCTTCAGAGAGCCACAGGACTCTTCTTTGTTGGCTTGGCAAACTCACTACCGCCAGGCTTCATGCAGCAAGACTCCTGTGGGACTCCTTCCCAGGAGCTCAGAGTGCAGGTCAGCCCACCCCCACTCTCTACCATTACTGAACTACGCTATCTACTCCCCTTTTAAGCTCCTCCTCCAGTCTGTGCAAGCTTTGCATGTGTAACAGGGCGGAGTCACCTGACCTGGAGCCGCTCTTTAACCCCTTCCTTTCCATAACAGGCACATTGTGCCTGAATTTGACACAAGTGACTGACAAAGCTAACACAGGAGCAAAGCAAGCAAAATAAGCCTCCCACACCCTGCCACTGGTCCAGTTTGTGAGCAAGCAAAGATAAAGGTCACTGCTTACAGGTTTGAAAGGGACTCATTCACCTGCAGCCCAGAGAGAGTCAGGTCAATGTGGTCATCCCAATCCAGCCAATCCCTGACCTGGCAAATGGTTGCTTGGAATGTGTCCAGCCACACGTCCCTACAGGCATAACAGTATGTACAATGGACTTGCCATTCTGCAGTCCCCTGGACAAGGGGTGGAAAGCTTTTGAAACTATTAGCTTTTGAAGCCCGATAATTGCTTGGTTAATCTCAAATGATACCATTTGAAACCACATGAGCATAAAAAAACCTACCAGCAGGAAAGTCTTTAATGATGGGAAATGTAATTTCCCCCTGGCATTAAGCCCCCTCAATCCCATTGTGCAGCTATACTAAATCCAAGGGCAAACATTTGCAATGCATTGCTTTGTACATATTTAAAGACTGCAGAAAAGAACAAGTGCATTTTTAAAATCGTGAAAATCGTGAAGTTCAAAACACCTCCATTTACACTCAAAGAGGAAAAATAAACAGAAGGAAAGCCAAATGATTTCTTTGCACTGATCTTCACCCCAGTCAATAGTAGGGGAGAGGGAGGCAATATCTACACAGAGGTTACTTTTTTACAGGTAATGAAGGTGACACACTGTCAAAGGTATGTGTTTAAAAAGGTAAAGCAAATGTTAGCGAGATTAAATTCCATTACATCACTGGGAGCAGATTATATGAGAGAGTTCTCCGAGAACTAAAGAACGAAGTAACTAAACTTCTCACTACAGTCCTGATCCAGAACCAAGTTAAAACAGTGGAAAAGGGTTTTGGATCAGGCCCTATACTATGTAATTTAGAAGGGCTAAGAGGAAGGTGAAAGATATAGTGCTCACTTTTAAAAGAGGAGCCAAGGTTAATTGTTGGACTCATCCATATAGACTTGTGAGCCTGATCTCAGCACTGGGAGAAATAATGCATTTCTAAGGCAGGTAGATGAGTATATTAGGATAGAGACAAAACCATTACATTTATGATGGCAAATCAAGTCTAAGGTGTTAAAATTATTTTTAAAATAAATTAAAATAATGGATAAAAGAGAAATGTGGATATAATTTATTCAGACCTTCAAGCTTTTTATAAAGTCCCTCTCAAGAGACTATATAGGAAACTTGATAACCAGGGGTGAGAGGTACAGTCCTGTCATGAATTAAAAACTAGTTAGGAGACAGAGAGAAGGAATAGATTACTAGTTCTCAATGTAGAAAGAGGTTATTAACAAAGTGCCCCAATGATCAGTGCTGGAACCAATGTTCAGTATATTATTTCTGGTCTGCAAGTGATGATAAAGAGTGAGGTAATAAAATTTGCTCAAGATACAGAATTATTTCGATTTGTCAAATCTAGAGAGGATGATTAAGAGCACCAGAAGGATCTAAGGAAACTATTGTAAGTAGTTAGAAGACATAACTGTAAATGAAAGTGCAGAGAAAGTTCAAGAAGATGCTCATTGGAAGGAACTTACTTGAACTACAACACACTGACACACAATGAGTTCTGAATTAGCTGTACCTCTCAAGAAAGAGCTGTGATATCATTTTCAATGAGCTGTCAACATCTGCTCAGCAGATGTCAAAGAAAGAGTGAGTGAAATGTGGAAATGTATAAAGGGAATCATTAGTAAAAACCCCACATAGCACAATGCCATTCAGTGCTCCCCTCTATTCTCTTCCTAGGAGAGGAACAAAGAACTGCTACAGAAAGAGTTTGAAACTAAAAGGCAATTCAGGAAAACATTCCTATTCATGAAAACATTCAAGCACAGGCTTAAGTGCTTTCCTGAATCGGGGCCTATGAGTGCAGTTTCTCCCACTCCTTTCATTCCATCAACCCCTGCAGTCACTGATTCCCTCCCCACCCCCATTCATTCCATAATCACATTCGCTGCCTCCCCTCCACCAGCCCTCTCCCTCTCACCCACTCCTCTCAGACACTCTCTCCCTCACTTCTAAGAGAGACTTCACTTTGAAAGACACCTTGATTTAACAGGCACGTGAAAAATCCTAAACTTTTAAAAGCAGTTAAACTTCTACACAGAAGAAATCTACAAACCAGACATTACAGATGTATTGTCAATGGACTATATTCAATAATCAGGAAGGTCATCTGAAGTGTTGCCAAGTTATACACTTATAAAATGCATACTCTGTGTTCATTCTAGTTATGATTTACATATGAAATATGCCCTGTATGCCTTAGATCCTGCTTAATTTTTCCTTTGCCATTGCAAAACTGCCAATTTAGCTTAAATGCAGAATTGGCTAAGCACAAAACGTGTGTGTGTGTGTTTTTGTGTGTGTGTATGTATATATGTATGTATGTACACACATGCTTCCAGAAGCAAGGAAGAAAGAGGCATGAACAATCAGAAAAAAACAAAACAAAACAAAAACAAACAAAAAAGGTGAAATATTCTGTGCGGTCTCCCCCAGTGCAGTTCAGGGAGAGGGCGCAGGTAAAGGTGGCTTTAAACAGCTTTCTGCAGACAGGAGATGGAATCATACAGGGACAAATACGTCCGCCAACAGGTAGTAAGGAAATCTTTAAGCAGTGGATAATGCTGTAACATTATACAGCCACAAGACGGTCTCTTCCCCTTCTATGATACGTGTACAGTCCCCATTACCATAGTATCTGAGCACCTCACTGTCTTTTATATATTTATCCTCATAACCCTGCTGCGAGGTAAGGAAGTGCTATTGTCCCATTTTACAGGTGGGGAACTGAGCCACCGAGAGACTAAACCCCAGATCCTCAAAGATATTTAGATGGCCAACTCCCATTGAAATCAATGAGAGTTAGGTGTGCCTCTCTCACTGAGGATTTGGGCCTCCGTGACTTGCCCAAGAGCACACAGGAAGTCTGTGGCAGAGCAAGAAATTGAACCCAGGTCTCCGTAGTCCCTGACTAGTGCCCTAATCGCTTCCACTCCATTGCTGCACATTAATCTTGTCCACTGAGGAAGAGTAAACCAATGAAGGAAAACCAGCATCCTCTCTCTGCTAAAATATTCCCCTTGAAAATGTGTTGGAAGAACTGAGTAGCCTGCAGAGGATTTTATCCAGAAAACAAAGATCTGATCCCTGTCTGAACAGCAATGATTTCCTCCAGACTTCCAACCTAAAAGATCAAAGTCATTCACGTGAGATAGCCTTGCTAACCCAGTGCGAGTAAAAATAGCAACAAACTCTAAGGGAAGAAACCACAGAACGCAAGAGAAGAGTAAAAAACAATGCCCCTCTGAATGCTATGGGCTGTTGTATTGTAGGGTCTCTTTTCAACCTGAGTACATGACAAAGGTTTCCAGGCATTGAGAAGATTCTATTTTAAAGGGTGCAAATTCCTGCTATGCAACCCACTGTTATCCTGCTGAAATAAGTGTTTAAATCAGAACCCAGCAGGACAGAGGAAAGAAAAGGCAAAAGGAGAGTGTAAATGCAGCAGCAGAGCAGACTGCAGGTGAAATGCTGCCACCCTAGCAACCAGATCAATCAACTTCTGTCTTCCTTTAGCCAATGTCAAACACAGTGAAGTGGGTTTTAACCAGTAATAAACATTACAAAAAGAGTAATGTGCTTTTGGGTCTGTCCCAGCAGCCCCCCCCCCCCCCCCCAAGGACGGCCTACATACCCTCAACTGTGCCCCAATGTGGAAGTTGTCAAATTATTACCAGCTAAAGGTTTTCCTCTGAAAGAGCCAGCAACAGTTCTGCAATCAGATCTTCATTTTTTCCATGGCTCCTCCCAGTTTTCAGTCATAAGCTGATCGCAGCCAAAGAACACCCCCAGCAATTGCCATGGGGAGTAAGTAGATGGCAAGCCACCACCCTGCCAAGAACTTGCTAAAAGGTGTCATTTAGCGCCCAGTTTGGGCAGACAGAATAGGTTACTTCTGGGCCTGTTTGCAAAGAGCCTGCACACCACTCTGCGGAAATTTTTAAAAGGTGACATCATTACCAGATGTGCCTATTACCTATTGAGCTACCTGGCACAGAAAATTCACCCGAGAGGCTTGTCAACAAATGCATTAGAGACAGTGCATCTCTTAACAGGGAGACACTGACCGAGACCTTTATTAATCTTTAAAACAACTACCTACATTGTGACTGTAACACAAGAGGTAAAAACTGGTACAGTTCCAAAAGCTTGTAGAGTTCTAAGCAAATATTTCCGATCAACCCCATGAAGCACTTTTTCCAGATGTACTGAAATGAGCTTAATAGTAAGAAGTCTGCAAAATAGTTAAGTCATGTCGGATTAAAAACAATTTCTCAAAAATTGGATTTACAATGCAATAAGATGGATCACACTGTGCTGCTGAGTCCATGTAATTTTTTTGCTAGAGTTTAACAATATCTTGTAATTGGAGCAGAGTTAGGTCTCCAGTTCCTTAAATTACAGATCTCCTTTCTCTGGCAGCAGTGGAGAGGCAGCTCATTCTCTTGAATATGTTCCAGGAATACATAATAAAAGTCATTACCAATTATGTCCAGAGCTGTTTAGAGAACATACTGGACCAACCTTCGCTGTCAGAAGCTCTCTCATTACATAGATGAATAAAAACAATTGATAATTCAGATGGGAATTACAAACCAAGGCAGGATAATTCTGGGTGCAGCTCCTCCATTGCTTCACAGCGCTTCACAGTCCTGAATCAGCATGGGCAGCTTTCGTAAATTCTGCAGCACCAACTCTCTCTGGAGCACTGGGCAGCTTTTCATGCTTTGTGTTCCAGACTTTCCAAACCAGTCAAGAACCCTGCTGCAGCACATCTTTTAATTTGGTAAAATGGGCCCTATGTGGAGCCTTTGGTACCTCTCCAACAACAGACTTCCCCAAAGTGGTTTCTTCTAAGGTCTGGTATAGCCTCATACTATTCTCCCGGTTTAGGGTCTTGTCAAGTTCCAGGGTACCCCATTCCAGACCTTGCATGGCATGAGTCAAGTAGATTTGTGAACAGTACATCTAGCTTACCACAAACAGTTGCATTTGCAGTTTCCCTATAGCCCACCATTGTCTCAGAGACCCATAGAAGTGTTTCTGCTGTTGCCAGTTCTTCCCCAGAGTGTGAACACGTCTGTGAAGTTGAAGTCCTTAAACATCATAACACTGACCTGCCAAGAGGGAGAAAGACCACTGGCCTCTTATTTTCGGAAATACAGAGCTGATCCAGTCTAGTCCCTGATATCTGACTGGAATTAACTTTGAACCATGAGTACTGCCAGGTGAGAGAACCGTCACACATCAATCAAATAGGAAACAATTCTGTGCTGGACTACCAGTGTAGTGCTTCAGCATTTCTGCCTTATAACTGCACTGATGCTCATGGTTTAGTCTCCTGGAGAACAGTATTCTCAAGGTCACCGCTAGATAAGACCTGTGCAAATTAGCAAAAAACCTACACAATACACACCATCCTAACCCAGAGTAGGAGAATGTGCTAAATACACTACTGGTCTCTATTTCTACCTGTAGGAGGCAGCTCTGTACAGCCTGCTGTAAGAAAAGGAACTGTGCCCCTATACCAAGATGAATAGAACCACCACCCCAGCGCTCCCCTTAGAGTCGTGGATCAATAATACTTTCTCTTCCCATTCTCTTAGCCTATTACTCTGGTTTTCAGGATGCAAAGTTGTTTTCTTGCAAGAAAACACTGGCTTTTATTGTGTTAAAAATTCAAACAGCTTTGCCCTTTTGTGTCTGTCCCTCCTGCCACTGCTGTTAAAGAAGCCAATATAATAGAATGGAAATCAGGATTTGGCGGGGGGGACAAGAAAGGAGAAGTAGTAAAAGAGACCAAGTCATTTTGGCGGGGGGGAGGGATAGCTCAGTGGTTTGAGCATTGGCCTGCTAAACCCAGGGTTGTGAGTTCAATCCTTGAGGGGGCCACTTAGGGATCTGGGGCAAAATTAGTACTTGGTCCTGCTAGTGAAGGCAGGGGGCTGGACTCGATGACCTTTCAAGGTCCCTTCCAGTTCTAGGAGATAGGATATCTCCATTAATTTATTTATTTAATTTAATTAACAGGTGCATTACTTCACTGTTTAGCATGCAATCCAGCTTCTTTAAAAGAGAAGTATTTTGGGCATTCAGGACTGCCAAATGAAACATCTTTTAAAATAAAAGAAACACCACTATAAATTTGGGAAATAAAGCCTCAATCTCAACACTATTTCTTCTTACCAAAGGCTGCAGACATTGTCTCAAGAGCCTCAAATATCATAGCTTTATTAATGTTAACGGTACTGATCAATTCTACTCACTAGGGTCCATCTCTGCTTTATCTACAAAGTACAAGTAATTGGTGTATACTAGGGAGCCCCTCCAGAAGAATTGATCCCAGAGTTAGTCCCACTAGATAATCTTGCTAAGACGTTTCTCTTAATATTAAGAGACACATTAGACATTATAGGAGTGAGTGAATCACCTCCAGTCACCCTAGCTAAGATCAAATTTGCAAGAGCTCTCAGTCTTCATGTTTCACAATGAATCCTTATAGCATTAGCACCACTACATCCACAATTCATTGGAGCTCTGCACAGTGAGGTCTGTCCATACAGAACATCCGACAGGGTTGGGGTCTAAGCCTGAAATTCATATGCCAACACTGTAAGAAATGAACCTTTGCTCCAACACTGGTAGTCAGATGTACTCCAAAAATGCAGAGGCACAGAACAAAAAGATGGGACTCCACTGCTGGCAGAGATATGTCAGGGCTGGTCTACACTACCGCTTAAGTCGATGTAACTTACGTCGCTCAGGGGCTGTGAAAAAGACATCCTCCTGAGTGACGCAAGTTACAGCGACCTAAGCGCTGTCCACACAGGCGCTATGTTGGCAACAGACACTCTCCCATCGGCATAGCACATCTTTACCAGACACGCTACAGCGGTGCCGATGTAGCGCCATAGTGTAGACTTGCCCTGAGTGTTAGGAGCAAGAATAGGCAAGGATCATAGTGTATGTTTATAATACACTACAGATAAGCACATAGCAGTGCTGTCAGGTTTTTAATACAAACAATCAGTCAACTCATTTCCAATGCGAAAACAAAGGATGCACAACTTTTCAATTAAGTCTGTAAAATCGGTGAACAGTCCGATTATTGACATAGCTCTCATCTGGTGCTCCAATTTTTATAAATTCAGGATGCTTACACATGGATTACAATATGCAACTTGCAGAGCTGTCATCAGCCAAAGGCAGTAAATAAACTAAAGGCGAAAGGAACAATATGTGGAATTGTCATAAAGGAGAAAAAGCCAATGTCCTATGGCACTGCTGAGTAATAAATACTGAAGTGCCGTGACAAGAGCATCCTCTAGATGCAACAGCTGTCACGCAATCTTTTGACTTTTAGAAAGATGGGAAAGACAAAAGGTACCTGGAAAGGCCAGTGTAAATAACTGGATTTAACAATGTTTTACTTTCTCAAATGGCAAACAAGTAGATATGGATTTCTTTTCAAGAAGAATTTCTAAGTTTTAGAAACATGTACTACACTTTGAAGTAAGCCCACACAGATCTGCTTTGGTTCTGTTAGTGCAAACAAAATGAGAACCGAAGTGGATTTGAAATGTTTCATTTTATCTTCCACTCTCAACATAGGCTCCTGGCAGATCCTAATGGAGCCCTCACCAATTTGCACCAGCTGAGGCTCTGTCTGCCAGATGCCATAAACAAATGCTACAGTCTGGGAGAATTCTGATATGCAGTGGATAATGGTAAAAGTTTCAAAGAGTTGCTAAGTGATTTAAGAGCCCCGCAATTTTCAAAAGTGGCTTATCTGTTTTTTGAACTTTTTACTCCAAAACTTAATCCAGGAAAGGCAGAGAAGTGATGTTAGTAGGAAGAGAAAAACATTTGGGAAAATGTCAGTATTCTTACCTCACCAGTGATTAAGAGCATATGACTGCAAATCATGATGCCTCAGGCCATGCTTGAATCATCACTGTTCCTGGATGTGCAGATTAGCACAGTAGCAAGGCATTCCTTTATGAATCTTCAGTGTAGCCCACTCTAGTGATTGTATTGCGAGTCATGCAGTGATTAAGGGGGAAAAAAACAAAGTCCCAACTCCTGGAGTCCTGTGATTATGTGAGAATCAGCATTCATTAAAAAAAAAAAAATGTTTCTAGTTCTCGGGATTGTGAACAAAACAATGAAGATGTGACCCAAGCCTGAAAGGCTCAAAAACTACAAGTAAAATGAACCAAAATGTGCTTTTTGTTGTTTTTTTAAATCTCAATTTTTAAATTGATCTCATGAGTGTTTGTGTCCTGACTCAGGATTTGTGAATGTTTACGGTTGATAATGCTGCATCTTCCAGTGGTCTGGAAACTGCACTGCTGTCTAAGGAGAAGAGCCTAACCACTGTAGTGATGTTTTTGTCCTTCACGTTGGGCTCCAATATCAGGTAGAAACAATTGCAGTAACTGAAGGGAACACAACAAGGAAGCCAATACATGAGGAGAGAGGCCAATGAGAATACAGCACACCTAGGTTTAGCAAATCCCATTGCCTCCCTTATCCATTTCAAGAGAAATTTCAGTGACCTAGTCTTAGGCCTTGCCTACACTAGAAAGGGCTTGCCAGAATAGCTGTGCCAGTATATCTATACTTGGGGGCAGGGGGAAAGAGCACGTTTACCAGTGTAGCGTATACCAGTCCCTCGAGCAAAATAAGCTATATCAGCAAAAGCACTTTCTTGTCAGTATAACTGTGTCTACACCAGGGCTTTTGCCATTATAAAAATGTTGTTAAAAGTGACATTATACCAGCAAAAATTACTAGTGTAAACTAGACCTAACTCTATCCAGCCTATAATGCAGATTTTCAGTGTAGACCACATTTTAATACAGAGCTGGTCTCATTGACGCATTTTCTCTGAATTGTGATCACATAGGCATGTACATGAAGGAGTAACATCAGGAAAGTATTCGGCTGTATTAAAAGAAGCTAAAAATACATTAATCTCCTGAAAATGAGGAGAACTGTACCTTGTGACCAGTCAGTGCCCCATGGGCCCTCAGCAAATGCTCCATAGTTTGTAAATCTCTGCTTTAATGGATTGGGACCTAGTTACCTCAGACGTCATCATCATCCATGACCGTCCAAAGCAGCTACTCATGGACAGTGCAATGAGACACCCAAAGTTCAGATGATCAGCGTTTGCATTGGCAGGACTCCAGCTGTAGAACTCCTTGCCAGAAGAGGCTTCCACTGATATTATCTATAATTATCATTTTTACATCCTTATCACAACTGCACCACAGACGCACAGCTGATGTCAGTTGGTGTAGCTCCCCTGAAGCCAGTGGAGTTATGCGGATTTACACCACTTGCAGCTCTGGCCCTATAGCCACAGTTCTGTCTGACTGTCCACCCACTTGTTTTGTATCATAGCACAAAAAAGAAATATAAAACCACCATCTCTTGGCCATTTATTTTCAGATGTGTTACTTTTCTGTCTAATTATAGTGAACGAGTTAATTGAGTCTTCAGTGCTACGCGAAATATGCTAACTATAGCATCCTCTGAATAATTTCAGAGAAAATGATGGAGACTGAATAAGGGAACGAATGAATGCAGGAGAAAGACATTTGGCGCATACAGCTGTCTCAAGCCATTACATAATCCCTCTAAGGCACCAGCATGAGTCAGTCTTTTCAGAAAGTTTGAAGGGTTTGGTAAATTGTTCCTAATGCTGAACTAAATAACCAAAATAAAACAACAATCAAACAAACAGCCTGTTTGCTAATGCACTTCAGTACGATTGGTTTCCTTATATAGCATCCAACACGTAAAACTATTCAGTGAAAGCCAATGGCTGAAGAGAGGAATGAGTCAGTGTCTTAGAAGATGGGAGAGAATTTCAGACAGATGGGGTAGGAGAAGTGACACAGGGGTCCTTAATTGTGCATGTGAAACAAGAAAACCCTCTATTCACACCCTACTGCAGTAATATTTGTAAAAAAAAATATGCCAGAGTTGGGCTTATGGGCTGCTGGTGGGGTCAGAGCGTTGGCCCAAAGTTGCACAGCCACAAGACACCCCGGGTTACAAGTCAGATGCTGACTGAACCCTTTACTGGCCTGGGTGAACCCCAAAATGTCACACTGCAGCACAGGGAGGCAAATGAGATTAAGGGTATACCTGCACTGCAGACTATACCTGACTCACATGAAGGCAGGCATATGTTAGCCAAGCCCGCCTCAGAGCATCCACACTGCAGAGCAGCACGTGCCTCATATCCTACATCCACACATGCATTGAAGGGCTTTGAGTGTGGATGGTAAGGGGGTTTGGGCAACAACACATGGCAAGCCTGCAGGGTAGATATACCCTAAGTTTGAACAGGATGTATAGATGTGGTACTCAGAATGACAGGATAGAGCAAGTCTCTGGTAAGTTACACACATGCTTTTTCAACCCAGTGCTAGAGTAAGGAACCCTGGATACGGCTTAATATTAAATAGTCATTCATAGAACAGGTACAACATGGGCAGCAATCATGTTAGCTTCCACACTCTGCCTCCTGCTGATGTGTCACAGTCCTGAGCTGAGACCACCACCTCTGGGGAGGACAGGGCACTTCAGTCCCCAGGCACATCCAGTTTGTGGGCCTCACAGCTGAGACTGCAGATGAGGGTGCCAGTGAGTGCCAGTTATGTTGATTCCTGCATATGAGCACCTGTCCACTAGAAACTGGACTGAGAACACATGTTAATTTCACATAAGCCAAACAGCTGTTAGGGGATAAGGACTGTCTCATGAGCAGCCAGCAAATTGAAATGGACAGAATCCAAAGGGTGAGAATTCCAGGCCCTTCTCAGCCACCAAGGGCAGAGGGGGACTATACCTGGCCCACAAACACCCCCCTCCCTCTCAGAACAAACTCAGCCTCCTGCGTTTGTTTTGGGTAGCGTGCACAGTCTAAGGCTAGGTCTACACTACAGCAGGGGGTCGACCTAAGATACGCAACTTCAGCTACGTGAATAGCGTAGCTGAAGTGGCGTATTTTAGGTCGACTTACCTGGCTGTGAGGACGGCGGCAAGTCGACCGCTGCTGCGCCGCCGTCGACTCCGCTGCCGCCTCTTGCCGCGGTGGATTTCCGGAGTTGACGGCAGAGCGATCAGGGATCGATTTTATCGCGTCTTCACTAGACGCGATAAGTCGATCCCTGATAGACCGATTGCTACCCGCCGATCCGGCGGGTAGTGAAGACGTGCCCTAAGAGTTGCTGTTTTAAAGACTACAGACCTAGGCCCCCATTTGGAAGGGCTGATAATTTCTTATCATTGGACTGTTTTGAAACAAACACATTATTTTCTAATGAGGAGTGACCCAAACTTGGGGCCTGTCAACCGTGACATTACAAGAATTACAAAGGCCCAGATCTTTACTTGTGGCTAGGGAATTTCACAGAGAAACTTTGGAGGGGGTTGGGATGCAGAGTGGCATTAAGTCATCTCAGCACTCCCCAGATTTGGGCTTGCTGTGCACCAGGCCAGTTACCAAGGGGCTGTTATGGCAACCAGGGATTGCTGAGGTACCTGTTTCCCCATATCATATCCCCAATGCTAGCCACTGATCAATAGTGGGGTGTGTGAATGTGGAATATTCCTGTGGCTAGCCATGCCAATTTAGTGTGCCTATAGTGCAAAGGAGCCCTAAGGCAGAGGAGAATCTGGGTCAAAATCTCTTAACAAGTGATTCCAGCTACAAATCACAACCATTCTCATCTCATTATATTCTGCTCATCACTGAAGAAGAGACTGTCTGGAACATTTGGTTTAAGTTTCACAGTGGAGGTTGTTGAAGGTCAGGCAGGACTGTATATGTTCTTGACAGTGAGTTTATGAGATACAGAGATAAACATATTGCTCCCTTATGAAACTGGCTGTTACCTGTATGTCTAAACATTAATTGTGGTTGTCCAGGAGAAATTGAATCATAAATCTAATTTGGTGCTTGGAAAACTAGTATGGCCTGCAGCCTGCTGCCCTATGTTAAATTAGATTTTCAAGTTGTTTATTTCTGTACTACAAAACTTGCATGGTCACTATCCTATTACCCAAATTGAATTTCTACATGTTTGGATGTATGAAAGTAAGTATTCCTCAGAAATGAGTTTCTATGTTGACTCTGCATATGGTAGAGCAGTAGTTCTCAAACTTTTGTACTGCTGACCCCTTTCACATAGCAAGCCTCTGAGTGTGACCCCCCCCCTTATAAATTAAAAGCACTTTAATATATTTAACACCATTATAAATGCTGGATGCAAAGTGGGGTTTGGGATGGAGGCTGACAGCTTGCGACCCCCCATGTAATAACCTTGCGACCCCCTAAGGGGTCCCAACCCCCAGTTTGAGAATCCCTGTGGTAGAGGGCCATATTTGGCATCATGTGCCCCAGAATTTATATGGTACATAGCAATACACAGAAGGCAGGGATGTCTTGCTAAGTTAGACCTGTCTTTCCTGCCTTAGACCTTGATCCAGCCAAATAATTATGCCACTTGCACCACTTATGAAATACACTTATGAAATTTGGCATGATATTCAATCTCTCTCAGAAGAGGCTCTGACTGCAAGTGGAGTGATTTAAGCAAGATAGAAGGGGAAGAGAAAGACTGTACATTTCCCTGTATAAGGCCTGGCAAAAGGCATTCCTATCAGATTGATGAGCACTGCACTAATTTCACTTCATTGGACCTAGATTGCAGCAGATCTGCTTATTTTCTTTAATGTGTCTTTTTGAGGAATCTTGACTTGGCTTTATGATGTCTGTGAACAAAAACAGAGTAAAAGCTTTTCTTAAAATTCCTAATAGGAAAAAAAAAAAGTTTTGACAAAGAAGGTAACAGTTTTTAGAAGAATTTGAGTTCATGTTGCTACAGGGGGAATATTTAGACACCACGAACATTGTCAGTGCCTCGGAACTCACTCATTATGGGCCAGATACTGCTACCCTTACTCACGCTGATTAGTGCTTTACTCCATGAGTTAGCCCCAATCAATGGGACTACTCATGGAATAAGGTACTCCCAGGGCCGGCTCCAGCTTTTCTGTCGCCCCAAGTGGGGGAAAAAAAGAAAAAAAACAACCCGACGAGCGGTGGGTCCTTCACTCCCTCTCCTCCTTGGCACTTCAGCGGCAGCTGAAAGAGGAAGAGAGGGAATGAGGGACCCGCCGCCGAAAACCCGGACGTGCCGCCCCTTTGAATTGGCCGCCCCAAGCACCAGCTTCCTTAGCTGGTGCCTGGAGCCGGCCCTGGGTACTACTCACTAGGAATGAAGATGGCCAAATCTCACCTTATCATTTGCAAAGCACTTGAAACAGCCACAGGTTGCTTGTGGCTCCTGCAGAGCCAATAAAGGAGAGCATACCCCAGCTCTGCTCAGTCTTAGGGCACGTAAACAATGCCCAGATAAAGGTTGCCAATTTTCACACCCTCTAGCCCCTCTTCCCCTGGGATAGTCAGATAGGGCACATAGGAGTTCCAAGGCCTCCCTACATGCACCACTCTCTTGGAACACAGCTAGGACCATATCCACCTTTTGAACAAGTCTCTTTCTCCACCATTCTGAATGGGTTGCTAACATATGTACTGACCTGATGACTCAGAGGGAAGACTATGGAAGCAGTCAGCAGTGTTTTCGTCCCAGAGCAATATTTGGAAACAAAAAAAGAAAATAAGTTAAAAGCAGACAAGATCTCCCAGCTTGGGGTTCAAGTCAGAGCCGAGAGCCCTATTGTCCCAGGGCTATTTTCCTCTGTTTCTCCAAGTAACAATTCTTAGATTCCTTCCTTTACGCACCTGTGCCAGGGCAGGGGGAGAAGCTGAGCTGGCATTAACCCACTGTTCACCAGAAACAGAGCCCTGCACTGTGTAACACCCAAGAGTTTCTTTAAATAATTTCAGATGGGAATAAAAATAATGCCCACCAAGATCACCTCAGACATTACATATTATCAGGAAACATACAGCAGCATACAAACTGTACACACACATTTTTACTTAATGTCTCATTACTGGCCTATAGTGTGGTAAGTACTTTTAAATAGGAATAATGACACAATGTATTGTCAACTGTTTGAAATGGGCCATCCTGATTATCACTACAAAAGTTTTTTTCTCCTGCAGATAATAGCTCACCTTAATTGATTAGTCTCATTAGAGTTGGTATGGCACCACACATTTTCTCATGTTCTGTGTATATCTTCCTATTGTATTTTCCACTGCATGCATCTGATGAAGTGGGTTTTAGCCCACGAAAGCTTATGCCCAAATAAATGTGTTAGTCTCTAAGGTGCCACAAGGACTCCTCGTTCTTTTTACGATGTATTGTGTCATTTCCCCCCCCTCTTCCACCTCCCCCCATGTTTTTCTCAAATCTTTCTAATGAGACTTTAATTACAGTAGACAATTGCTAATTTGTACCAATGGTTGGAAGATCCATTGACAATTACTAGATTTCTACAAATGTGCAAGGAAGGCTTCAATCCTATAGGGCAGCAGTTCTCAAACTGTGGGTTGTGACCCCATTTTAATGGAGTCACCAGGGCTGGCATTAGACTTGCTGGGTCCTGGGGCCAAAGCCCAAGTCCATGGGCTTCAGCCCTGGGTAGGGGGACCAGATTACAGGCCCCCCCACCTGAGGCTGAAGCCCTTGGGCTTCGGCTTTTGTCCCCCTGCCCGGGACGGTGAGTCTTGGGCTTTGGCTCCCCAACCCAGGGTGGTGGAGCTCAGGTCCTCCCTCCTGCGGTTGTGTAGTAATTTTTGTTGTCAGAAGGGGGTCGTGGTGCAATGAAGTTTGAGAACCCCTGCTCTAGGGTGTTGTGCACCTCCAAATACCCAGCATGCTCCATTTCCAGTGGAGAAAATGGAGTCAGGAGTGATCAGCAGCTCCCAGGAGTGATGAAGCAACTTAAGGATCAAACCTTCTGTGAACAAACATGATACAAAAACAAACTGCATCAGCAAAATGTAAATTGTTTATTTTGACAAGTGAATTATTTACTCTTGGAGTTCAGTGTCCCGGTAAGTATTCTCCTGTAGTATATTTTGTAGGAGTAATGAAGCTTTAGTAATATTAGACTTCGATAGTATTCAGCTATTCCATCTTTGCTGACAGGCAGGGTAAGGCCACAAGTGTCTGAGACTGATCACATTTTCAGATGAGCAAAGTGAGAATTAGGCTCCAATCTTACATGCAGAGCCCCTTTTCCTTCTATGGGGTTCTGTGAGGGTGCGGCAGGCCACCTGCACACAGCAAACTGCAGGATTGGGGCCTCAGCTGAGAGCTGGTGCCAGTTGTTGCCACCACAGTAAGAGGTCTCATACTGCAAGGAGCATCTCAAAAGCCCTTTACAACAGAAAACAACAAGTACAATTCAAAAGCTGTATTTCAATTTGAGTTTCCTCTGTAAGCAGTGGGGATCTGTCAACTTTTCAGAATGAAAAATGAGGCTGATATATATGGGGTTTAAAGCAGGCTGAATCTATAGAAGGAAACAACCAATCAATCATTAAGTCACAGGTGTAGAATGTTGAATAAAACAAACATTCAATAAAACAGAAATAAATAACTTACTGAGGCATTGTGGGATCTTCCTTCTTTGTGATTGTCAACCTCAAATTCTTCATTCCCTTTGAAGATTTATTCCTTTTTTCTCTACTCCTTCAGGAAAAAAAGCCTTACCCTTTCTTTAAAACTTTATTCTCTTTGACGTGACATCCTTCAGTGCTGTCCCGCATTAACAGCACCACTCACTGCTCTGATTTCTTAACTAATTCCCTTGTGTTTCTTTTCTGCTCCATGTCCCTTCTCCACACCCTCTGGTCCTTTCCTTCCCTTGGATCCCCTTCTTCCTCATGTCGGTCCCTAGCCTTTCCCCCCTCCTTAAGCCTGCCTTTGCTTCTTTGTCCTCTTGGTCCTGAATGCTCCCCCCCCCAGCCAGTCTCTCTCTACCTTGGCATTGTGTTTCCCCTACTCCTGTTCATCCTGCCACCACCACAACTCCTAGCATCCCTCTCCTCCACACTTGCCTGCTGTCAGACATTTAGCAGATTTCTCAGGCTCCTAACTACAGCCTCAGAAAAATCTTGGCTGTTTCATCAGTGCTATGGATGTCACAGGGGCCATAGTCCAAAGACATTCATTAACATACAGAAGTAACAGAGAAAGGGATTGTGACCTGGTAAGCTGCAAAGACAATTCTTCAATAGTTCCCGATAGTGCTTCAGCCCCATTATTGCCCATATCCACTTAAAGAATAGGAGATATTATTTCCACAGTAAGTGACATTTTAAAATGTATTTTGTCCATTTTTAATAGCAGCAAGAAATTGGATGTGAAAGGGAAGTTAGCACTGAAAACACAAAATGGAGGCATTTCAATTTCCCATTGGAGATGCTCTCCTCCTTCCATGGATCTCTGTCTTCCTACTGCTGTCCATCCCACCTCGTCGTAGCTAGCCTGCAAGACGACTTACTTGTACCTTTCATGTATTTAAATTTCAGCATTTTATGCCTTACTCTTGTTTTACATAATTTTTCACTCCTGTCTGCATGACAGTTGCAGAAGCCAACACTGCAAAGCGCTCCAGGTGGGACTGTCACTCCCCCCTATGGTCCCTTCAAGCTGCTGTGGCAGCAGACGAGGGCCATTCAAGTTTGTTAGCTGAAATAGGGGGAAGACTGCTCTCTGCAGGACCCCTCATAAATCCCAGCCTAAAGGGTGCATCAGGGAGGGCAGAATGTGCGTAGCATTATGGGGATGGTGGGTGGTGCAGAAGGGGGGGTGCCGGAATGGACAGCAGCCCCTAAGGAACCATTTTGGCCTCAAGAGCCACCCAGAATCAGAGAGGGCACAAAAGGTTTAAGTTCTGAGCTGCACCTCCTGGACACGCATCACAAACTCTCAAGCTATTGCTCTACCCCATTTCCCTCTGTCAAGTGCTTTTATAAATAGCTGGTCTGATGGCAGAGGCTGACTTGGAACATAAGATCAACCACCCACCCCAACCTAATTTGGGAGGCTTTGAATTCAAATTCCTGTATCAAAATCCACCTTATTGTTCTGCTTCCTAGGTTGGGTCCAGAATCAGAAGTGTCCCTTGTTCTACCTCCGGTTCAGATCTAAAAAGCTCATATGGTCTTACAATATTTCATCAGCTTCAGGCCAAGATCTTACAAAAATCTTGCAAGCCAGTTTTGTACTTGCCAAGCCCCAACCCTAGGTCTGGCTTGGCATTGGCCATATTTTAATCTAAACCCAATACTGATTCAGTATGGCCTCCTTGACTCCTCTCGGGGGTTGATTCTTTTCAGACTTTAAACCAGTGTAATTAAAGTTATGCTGGACAAGAAATCCCCTGAGCTACGATACAGCACTTATTAGCTTTTATTCATTCACAGGCAAAAGTGAAGTAGAAAAGGTTAACTGAAATTGGTGCTAATTTTCTCAAACATTGTTGCCATCTTAAATCAAAGTTGTTAAAACTACCAGTGTAACGATTATACTGAATTGCAAGAAAAAAAAAAATACCTTGGCAAACAAAGAGACATTATCAAAACCAGTGGCTGCAGATGTGGCAGCCTCTGTGGGCACTAGAGTGGCACAACTATAGGGCAGCAGCGGTGCCCTTCTAGTGCCACAATGTAGGCACTTCCTAGAGTGATGGAAGGGTCTTTTTCCATCACTGTAGCTAATTTACACCTCCAAGCAGCGGTAGCTTGGTTGACAGAAGAATTCTTCCATTGACTTAACTGAGTCTACATTGGGAGTTAGGTTGGCTCAACTCTGGCACTCAGGGGTGTACATTTTCACACACACACACACACACACACACACACACACACACACACCCCAATGTATGTAGGTTCATCTAATTTTTAAGTGCAGACCAGCCCTGAGCTGCTGTGTGAAATATCCAAGTGGTGGAGTGACATTGTAACTCCAACTCTCGGTGCAGAGGAGAGTGGGGGGGGGGCTGCAGAAGTACAACCAGTTTGTCCCCAGAAGGAGGGACAATGCCATGACAGCTAAACTTCAAAGCCGCAGCAGCAGTGAGAACAGCCTTGGAGAAGGCTCTCAGCTAGCTACAAGTGAGAGATCATAACCAAGGTCAGCTAGCACTGCGGGGAAGCAGATAGGAAGATTATGTAAGTATTGTGTGTAGAGATGGGGATGGAAGAGAAACAGAAAGTAATCAAAAATTGAGAGATGACCCTGTGGTCACTAACTTGAGTCAACCCACAGTAAAACGAGACGAGTTAGAGAGCAACAAAGCATGTGTGTCCTTTTAATGTTGTTCTCAGAGCATCATTTTAAATAATCTTTTAAAAAGAACGATGACACTTGGCAATATGATTAATGAGGATGCTTATGTTCTTGCCTACGGTTTAATTATAGATCAACATTAGTGATATATAATTAAAACCACAGGCAAGAACATACGTCTCCTTCTGTGGTTTTAATTATACATCAACATTAGAGATCACACTAGATGCAGAGATGTCATTGTCAGATACGATGGACAGCCAGCCATGCATAGACATTAGTAATACTGAATACTCTGCAATTTGCCTCCTTTAAGTAAAAAATGAAAATGATAATGGCCCCTCACATCATTTAGAAAATAATGTTATAGTTTTACAACTTGGCTTTTAGAAGAGATGCTTTGAGCTCAATTCTGCTAGAACATTTCATTTGAGTTTCATAAATAACTAAAAGGTGTTCATTACAGAGACAAGGTGGGTGAGGTAATACCAGAGTGCCACAGCTAAATGCAAGGTGGAACAGATTAATCTTGTATTTAATTGAAAGTACCTTTCCGAGACCTGAAGAACTCCATATAAGTGTGAAAGCTTGTCTCTCTCACCAACAAGTTGGTCCAATAAAAGGTATTACCTCACCCACCTTGTCCCTCTAACATCCTGGGACCAACACAGCTACAACACTGCAAACATAAAAGTTTTTCCATGTTCACTGACGTTTGCCAATCTAATGCTTGTCTTCCTGTAAATACTAACTATTTAATGCTTTTGATGAAGTCACAATTTGCTAATGCACTTTCAATCAGATACTTGGAGCTAATGCCACAGCTTTTTTGTATTTCAATCTATACTTTTGGTGCCATAGCTTTCTATTCTAACAGCTATGCCTAAGTTTTAGATTAGCCATGAAACTTGAACACCAATGACTGCCTAAGAGAACAGTCATACTGCACATTGTATATGATTTCTAAGCATCTGAGCAATAAAGGTTTTGGTAAAGGGTGTAGTGTGTAATGACTAAATCCCAGAAAAGCCGATTTATTTTTCCCTTGAGCGTCAGAGACAGATCAAGAAAATGGAAATGAGTAATTATGAACCGAGTGACACAAACAGGGGAGCCAATTAACAATCCCACTGTATGGATATTTTTACTTGAATACATACCCTACCCTATTTATATATGGGCATTCTGAACTAGTAGGGGTAATTTTTAAAGAAATAGTAAATGAGAGAATTTTAAGTATAATAAGATTTCAATGTATACCCATGTTTTTGCAGACATTTACTCTCAGACCACCTATATGTATGCTGTAAAGCACCTATGTAATGTAGCCATATCTGGGGTAGCAATCCCTGAGCATACAGCACAGCAGTAGGGAGGGGAAGTTATAGCCAAAGACACTAGAACAAACCCCAGTTCTTGCAAGAAGAGACACATGGTTTGTAATATCCATTGAGAGCAAATAGGATCTTATTGGGCTTCTATGATCTCACCTAACAGAGTAAACTGTATAGGACTCCATGAAGGAAGGATGAAGGTCTGAGCTGATCCTTCTAGGATGTTAACCTGCAGTTCCAGGTACTCTAGGTGATTTTTAATTGCTGCTTAAACTACCCTTCTGGCTAGAAGGTATGTAGGAGAACAATAAAACATTGACCAGTCTGCTGTATCAAGATGATTGGGTCTTCCCCACAGTTCAGTGGGAAATATAAAGTACATAATCCTTTCAAGGTACCATCTCCTGGCTAAACCTGTGGATCAATACTTGTTTTATTTTTCTAGATTTGGCATCAGAAAAGGGGGGTTAGAGAAAGCACAGATCAGAGAAGACACCCAAGCTTAACGACTAAGGCCTGGTCTACACCAGGGATTCTCAACTTCTTTCTTTCTGAGGCCCCCACAACATGCTATAAAAGCTCCATGGCCCACCTGTGCCACAATAACTGGTTTTCTGCATATAAAAGCCAGAACTGTTGTTAGGGGGGTAGCAAGCAGGGCAACTGCCTGGGGCCCCATGCCACAGGGGCCCACACAAAGCTACATTGTTTAGGCTTTGGCTTCAGCTCCGGGTGGCAGGGCTCAGGGCCCTGGGCTTCAGCCCCATGCGCCGGGACTTCAGCTTTCTGTCCTGGGCCCCAGCGAATCTAATGCTGGCCTTCCTTGGCGGCCTCCCTAAAACCTGCTCATGGCCCCCCAGGGGGCCCCAGGCCCCTGATTGAGAACCACTGGTCTACACTACAGAGTTAGGTTGACGTAAAGCAGCTTATGTTGACCTAGTTGTGTCAGTGACAGTGTCTATACTTGCTCCCGCCGATGTAAGTGCCCTACTACACTGACATAACAAGTCCACCTCCACGAGAGGCATAGTGTCTGTGTAGACACTGCGTTACTTACATTAGCTGTCATTCTTGTCAATTTCACGCCTCCCAGTGGGGAACCAAACTGAGACCCAGAGCTCTCAGCTCCTCCCACAGCCCCTCTTAAGTTGGTGGAAGTGTTCTGGTGAGGACGCACACCACTGACAGAAGAAGAGCAGTGTGGACACTAAAAACTGCAGAAATTACTGTGATTGCTGTAAGTCAACCTAACGTAGGTTGACTTAAGTTTGTAGTGTAGACATGCCTTAAGGCCACGGTCAACATTTTTTATTTTAAGCTTGAGTACCTACCAGTGAGCCCCCACATAGTAGAGCACCTTAAATGGAGATAGAGGCCTAACTTTAGGTGTTTATGTTTGAAAGATTTGGCCTAAGCAGATGTCTAGTTGAGCTTCTGAAGCATTTCCCTTGGTTCACTGTGACTGACAAGCAAGGTAGGTAGTCAATTCACACTGATATTTTTACACACTGTCTGCACCTGCTGATTCCTGTTTTTCTTAGGAAGTACATTATTTGACATCTCTGGCAGATTCACACCTGTTTCAGACATACCCTACTACAGCATTAAAAAAGTCTCCAAACTTCTGAACGAACCAAAATCTATTCAACATGCAAGAATTGTCACCAGAAGCTTCATGGAGCGCCACTTTATAATGGCTAAAAAATGCTGGCAAGGGAGTAGAATTACACAGACTTTGAAACAAAGAAAGGAAAAGGTGAAATTTCTTATCAGTGGAGGGTTGTTGAAAAAGTGTATTGGATTTATGGTTTCAAGAGAAAGCCTGCTGTGATGTTAATGAAAACTTGACCTGTATTTGTCCTTTAAATATTTTTTTTAAAAAAAACCTCATTTTCAAAGGAAGGCATAAATGATGCACACCCAACACATTCCTGCCACCTTACTAAACACATATACAAATTTGTGCATGTAAAGATGTGCTAACAAAATGGATGTCCTAAACTCAGATTTTCAAAGGAAAGTATAACAAAAAAAGGATAGTGATACATCTGTGAAGTGGACAGATTTTATTTAGCAGTAAATCAAAGACAAAAATTCCCAATTGGAAAAAAGCCCTAAGAAGGAAGTGATTAGAATTAGGTAGTGGGGGTCAAGACTCCCTCACCTCTCCATCCTAGTACCACTAACTTTAGGTTCATAGAAACAGATCTGACATATACAAGAACGTTCTCAACAAAATATGTAAGTTTTAACCTCTGTAAAGTGAACACAATGTTTGCAGTTTCTACAGCAAATATTTTGGTATATTAACAGCTCTGGAGAAAGGTTACCTGTAGAAGCAAGAGGCAGAGAAAGAGTTGAGAGGGGCACTGGAGGTTCCAGGTTCTTGGAATCTAATGAATATGTTCTTCTTTTTAGATGAAAAATCAGAGTGGTGGATTTCTCTCTTCTGTGGCCCAAAGATTTTGTTTATAATGATGCACCTTCTCCACTGAAACCATTGTGAGTTCTCCCTTTCAGTCCTACTAAAACAAGTTCTAGCTGTATGTCTGTTGGCAGCAACTTGGCCAATTTGACTTCAGGCCTGGTTGTTGCCTCAGTTTACCTTTCTTCCCCAGTTAATCAGATTTCACACTGCATGTATTTTCTCAATAATCCTTCCATTTTAGAGGCTTGGCTCAAAACGGCCCAAATCTTCCACTCAGCCTTCCTGGCTGGCTCACACTCTCAGGGTCTTAGGCCTGTCCCTGCTGAGGTTTTTCTTCTAAACACATACCAGCTCCTTGAAGTGTCTCTCCTAATGACTTCAGGATGCATCCACATACCCCAGCAGGCCTGGATTTTAGTCACAGGCTTCCTATCACATGAAGCTTGAATTAATTCCCTCTACCCGGTGAAGGGGGCTAAGCCTGCCACAGGTGAAGCTGAGCCCCAATCCCTTTGAAGGGCTAGCTTACCCTGTGACAGTTGGCCTCCAGACATTAGCTAGTGCCAGAGGTGAAACTCATGCAGGGCCAAATCCTGTTCTTCCACACGACTGGGTACAAACCAAGCAACGACCTCAATTTGGCCCTCAGCATTTGCATACATCATTAGAAACCATACGACTCACGAGGCAGTATTTTGTGTTCCGGAAAAGTTCTCAAGCGGATATGTAAATCTCAGCACAGTAACGAATGTCTAGGTTTTGAAGTACCATGCAAAAACGGTTGGCAGAATGACAGATAAAAGGAAAAGATTTTGAGAAAATTCTCTCATTGAAATCCCTTTATCTTGAATGCTATAGAGAGATTTATAATTAGCTTTAGTGAAATTAGGAGCTTCAGGAGTTGTATTAGAAGCTTAATTTCTTTCAATTTATCTATCATATCATGCTCACTGCCAAAATGAAATCCTGCAAATTGAGGAATGGCAGTTTCTTACCTGATAATTTGGTTTCTTCAAGTCCCTCTTTGCCAAGGCTGATAAGAGGGGTTCTCCTACCAGCACAAAGAAAAAAATATATAAGTCTTTACAATATAATTCCTTTTTTATAGGGCGGTTTGGCTGAACCAGATCATGAGTATGTTTATACTGCAAAAAGTGTGCTTTTAACTTGGGATAGCTAACCTGCACTAGCTAAATGGATTTAGAATAGCAATGATGATACAGCATTTAACTCTGGTTAGCATCTCAAGCTAAGCCTGTAGGGTAACCTAGGGTTGAAATTCAGCCTCTAACCCAAATTAAAAACCAAGATGCCATACCTTCACTGCTATTTTAACCTGGGTTTGCTAACTCAAGCTAAGAACACACTTTTTTTGCAGTCTAGACATATCCTTAGGGACTGCCCAAGCAAAACAAATTTCATTAATTTTAATACAATATTTCAGAAAAAGATGGGCTGAACTCTACCAACATGTGACAGGGTTCACTCACCAGAGTGGTGCCTCCTGGTGGTTGTCTCAAGGATTAGATCTCTGTCATCAGCATGCCCTCTGCTGGGTGGTGCCTTTCCCGCCACCCTCTCCACCTGCAGATCCATCTCAGCCCAGGAACTACAATGTCTTTTTCATGACTCAGCCCTCCAGCCATGCCACCATCCATGTTTTCCCCCTTTCAGGGGCAGGGGGGAGAGGGAGTGTCTCCTGGTTCTGTAGTCCAGACACTTCCCCAATGGCAAGGGGAGGGGGCGGCCCACCCACCACTCTGGGTCCCAACCCAGGGACTTTGGGGATAGTAGCCTCCTGCAGCCTCTCCTTAACTTCTCCACCAATACTGCTTCAATTCCCTGGGCCACTCCACCTCCACTTCTTTGCCCCCTTCTCAAGGACTCCAGCCCACAAGTCCCAGCAGCCAGCCAGGAGCTCCCTCCTGCTCCCCCAGTCCATGCCAGTAACTGCTCTGTCAAAGGTGTTACCTTCCTGCAGCCCCCTAAGAACACAGTCCTTGCTCCTTAGATTCCCTCAAGCAACTGCCTATCTCTGGCCCTGCAGCTCCTTTTA
The DNA here is from genome assembly GCF_002925995.2 of Terrapene triunguis. Classification (NCBI taxonomy): domain Eukaryota; kingdom Metazoa; phylum Chordata; order Testudines; family Emydidae; genus Terrapene; species Terrapene triunguis. Next base: position 16,098,452 of record NW_020664435.1, on the reverse strand, counting down.
TGTAAGCCCACTGGGCCCTGATTTGTCTGCCCCTCACAGCCCTTCCCTGATTGGCTGTGGCTCACGCAGCCTCTCTAGGCAGCTTGGAGGACTCACCTCCACTCTGGGGCTAGGACAGGGTTAATCCCTTCCACACCTGTGTGGGGCAAACATCCTATCACACAACAAAACAAAAAACAGATGGGATAACTGGGCTTGCCTAGAAGGACTTAGAGAAAACAAATGAATAGAAAAGAAATTGGTATTCTCCAACATCCTACTGTGCCAGGCCACACAGTGAGAACCAAAACAGCAGTGCCCAAGGCCAGAACAGGCATAGGCTATCTGGAAAAGTCAAATGAGTACAGCATACAGGACCCAACGTTCAATTGGGGCATCAGCAGAGACTGCCACCACAAATCTTTAATGGAAATGATATGGAATTATGCTTTATACTACTTTAGGTGAGAAGCACCCCCTTTCTTGTCCTGAGAGACAGAGACTGCTCTCATGGAATTGGCCTTGAAAGAAAGTGAAGCATTTTAATCCTGAATAGAATAAAGTTTTGAACCCAGTGAGGCTGAGAAATCTTTGTTGAAGCCCGTATTATCAGATTAATATGCAGACCCCTCTTCACATAAAGTGTGTTTCTCATTTCAAGATGACAGACAGAATCAGGAAAGAGGCTTTGGGGAGGAAATGAAAACAGGCTTGATTTCAAGTTTGTTCTGAAGACAAGACCAATGGCCCTGCACCCCATAGTAGCCTATATGGCTTCCTCTCCCAAAAGGCTCATTTCCATCATGGTGGACCAGAGAGATCCAAGGACAAATCCTGGTGAATATTCTCATCATGTAAACCACAGATGAGAGCAGGCTTCATCTGTAGAGGCAAGGAAAGGTGAGCTAGTGGAGCGTGGTTGAAGAGAAACAATGGCTGAGATGCCAAAGCAGGACTGGTTGCATATACCCGGGGCAGTCACACCAGAGACATTCCCATGTAGCCCAGCACTTGAAGACACAGCCAGGCTCTCAGATGCATTGAATCAAGGAGATGACTTCAATCTTCAGTTTCATGATGAGAAGCTCTGGAAGGAACCCCTTGCTGACCTGAGTATTGGACTTGGCTCCAAGACAGTTGAATACCTGAGACAGGGAGAGTTCTTGGCTCGATTTATCACCCCGTTCTAAGATTCCAGAAAAAATGGCACCCTGCTAACTGCCAGGTTTGTCTGTCTTTTTGATTTTAGCTGCCCCAACCAATCGTCCAGGGCTGAGTGGACAGTCGCTCTCCTGGAGAGCAGTGACCAGTGCCACCTAGTTTATTGTGTGGGATATTGTGGCCATGAAAAGAAAGCAGGGTCACAAATGGAGGCTGCTTGCTCACTAGTTGATCTCTGACAGCTGGAAGAGGTGGGACATATAGGCCAACTGTCTCCATTTAGATGACATAGCTTCTATTTGCCAGTAAAATACTGACCATTTTCCTATGCTTCCCCTCCAAGATGCTCATTAGTTTAAATGATTGTGATGGAGGTAAAGAGTATGTGCCAGTTTCCTCCCATACCAAAATGGCCCTATATTTACAGTGTTCAAATATAAAAAGGTCTTAAACTTCTTAGAGTACTCTGAGCAGAAGGAAAAATAACAACAACCTCTTCACTACAAGAGTAGCCTACTCAAAACCTAAAAATAAAAGTATTAGGGAAAAACATTTATTAGAGAGAAGGGTAACACCCCCTGTAACGATGCGGTTCTGGCGGGACCCAACTGAGAGTGCCAATTCAGGACAAATCGCTTAAAACAGGGCAGTTACAGCCCTAGGCTGGGGTTTTTCCACCTCTAAGGCAAACCAAACCAGCCAGACAAAGAGGACTTTGGTCTCACCCCACTGGCTAACCACAAGTCACACAAGCAATTCCCTTAGACGCTCCAGTTTCCCAGTATCACCACCAGTGCCACTCGTTATGGGGACAAATGGTTATGAAAACCAATACCCCATTAAAAGAAAAAAGGTTCTCCTGATCCCAAAGGGTCAAGCCCCAGACCCAGGTCAATATACAAATCAGATCTTACCCACAAATCACGCTGTTGCCAATCCTTTAGAATCTAAAATCTAAAGGTTTATTCATAAAAGGAAAAAAATAGAGATGAGAGCTAGAATTGGTTAAATGGAATCAATCACAGACAGTAATGGCAAAGTTCTTGGTTTAGGCTTGTAGCAGTGATGAAATAAACTGCAGGTTCAAATCAAGTCTCTGGAATACATCCCCAGCTGGGATGGGTCATCAGTCCTTTGTTCAGAGCTTCAGTTTGTAGCAAAGTCCGTCCAGAGGTAAGAAGCAGGATTGAAGCCAAGATGGAGGAGAGGCATCAGCCTTTTTAGAGTCTTTTCCAGGTGTACGGACACCTCTTTGTTCTTACTGTGGAAAATTACAGCAAAATGGAGTCTGGAGTCACATGGGCAAGTTCCTGCATATTTTGCTGAGTTACAAGGCGTATCTGCCTTCTCTCCATGGATCAATTGTATAGCTGATGGTCCTCAATGGGCCATCAAGCAGGCTAGGCAGAGCTAACACCAACTTGTCTGGTATGTCTCCCAGTAGCATAGCATAAGTTTGAAATACAGACAGTATAGAGCCAATATTCACAACTTCAACTACAAAATAGATACACACATATAGACAGCATAATCATAATCAGCAAACCATAACCTTGTCTTAGACACCTCATTTGACCCCTTTTTACAAGATTTGGTGCTACTACAGGACTTTGGTTGCAACCATGTTCTATATGGTCCCAGATTATATCAATAACGTCACCCCGCCCACACACACACACACACAATGTAACCTGATTAGCCAAAAGAGCTGCCTTAATTTCCAGGAAATGGAATAACAACTAAGCCGAGTCAATTGAGAAGTGAGCCAGACTCTGCTGTTTTGGGGAGTGAATTCACAAGAGCTATGGTGTTTTTTGTCTTCACTTATAGGTAGAAGGACTTATATCTAATACCTGGAAATGGCACAAAAGGACATTGTAGGATTGGTATTATAAAAATTGAACTCGGCAATAAAAAGGTATCCTTTATCAAGATCATGGAAAATAATTTTTGATAAGAACCAGAGGTTATTTTTCATATTAATGCTAATGTACGACTCCTTTCTACTGAGCTGTGTTCCCTCTTCTGTCAACTATTTCCTATAAACTAATGACAGCCAGTGGATATCACTGTCTGCACCACACAGGTAAAGATCTGATCCAGAAGAGAAATCTAAAATTATACCATCAACTGTAATGTAACTCAATCATGGGGTGTAAATGGGGACATTAGACTCTAGCATTACAGAGGAAGGATCAAAGTCTAAGGCTCTGCAAAACGTCATTTGATACATGCAGCAAGTAATAGTCATGCTATCTCTGAACCAGCTGATTTACTAATGTGGGATATATATCACCAAAAGGTGGGATAAAAGGGAGTAAAATATGAAACACTGAGCCAAGATGGCTGATTTCAGAGGGAAATCTGAATATAAATAGAAACAGGCAACTGATAGAAGGAAGATGTAGGAATAAAACAGAAGTCCCCAAACTATGGGGTGTGTCCCCGTGGTGGTGGCAGGGCAGGGGGGATTGGAGGAACATCCAGGGGGCAGGGCAGGGCCCGGGCCAGCCCCCATGGGAAGCGAGGAGGGAGTGCCACCCAGCCCCTCCCCACCCCCAGTTCCGCTCTGGCCCTGCCCACAGCTGTGTCCCCAGCCTTGGCACAGTTCCGCTTTCAGCCCCATGCCAACCCCTGGCCACGACTCTGTTCCCAGCCTGGGGCCGAGGCCGGGAGTGAAGCTGCACTTGGCTGCAGGCCTGGTTGCCAGCCCACACTGCAGCCTGGCTGTGGCTCCATTCCTGCCCCCAGCCTCAGCCCCCGGCCATGGCCCCACTCCCGGCCCCAGACCCACCTCCAGCTGCATCCCCAGCCTCGGCCCCCTTACCCTGTCCGTTCCCCCCCAACCCTGAAGCCATGGCCCCACTCCCGGCCCTGGCTCTGGGGGGACAGGGAGGCATGGACAGGGGTAAGGGGGGCCACAACCCTCAAAAGTTTGGGTACTGCTGGAATAAAAGAATGGAGAGGGGGGACAGAATTAAAGAATTCAACCTAATGGGACCTTCATTTAACACACGCTGAGCTACCAGAACCCTCAGTGGGAAGAGAGATGTGTGTGCTACTGCTATGAGTGCTTCCATTGGTTCTTATATTAGGTTGTGATATTTGGCACCTTCCCAATGAGCTAAAGCACAAGCATGGTGCTAATCTTTACAGCAGCAGGGTACATAATGTGATGGAATATTTCATCCTGCGCCAAACTTTATTTTACCTTGAAGTCCTTCTCTTTTGAGCATGGGTTTTACCTTGATTTCAATCTTTTCATCCCATTCATGTGCAGAGAACCAACCTCCTCTTCTTGATTGGCTTTCTGACTTAGCACTACATTTTACTGAAAAACTTTTCCTTCTTGGGGGAAGGGGAGGAAGGTGATTTTGTGTGTGTCATAATATTATACTGAGATGTCATATCACTTTCGCGAGGGCTCAGGTTAACACAAGCACATGTTAGGGCTTGATTTTTCAAGGTTTGGAGCACATTGGCCCTGATCTAGTAAGGCACGGAAGCACATGATTAACTTTAAACAAGTCAGAAGTCCCAAAATGTGCTGAGTATTCCTTCCCAGATCCATCAAAACACTCAGAGGGCTCAGAATCTTGTCGGATTGAGTCATTAAACATTGCAAAAGGTGTCCAGAATACATAATACAGTTTAATAGAGCGCATGCCTCCTACTTAGCATACTTACATTCAGAACCTTATTTCTAGTTTCAATTGTGTATCAACTGATAGAAGGAATGGCATTATAGTCTTCTAAATACAGCAGAATGTGTTACACTTTGCCTTATGCTAGAATACCCATACATAGAGTGAGATAATATAGCGGTAGGCAAATTGGACATACCTAAAATAAAAGGCTGACCCACAGTTGCAACTATTACATATTCTAACATCTTACTTTGTTCTGTCAGAGTTTAAGGCCAGAAAGGATCATGAGATCAGCTAGTCTGACATCCTGTATCATAGGTCACCAACACTACCCAGCACCCACACACTAAACCCAGCAACTGAAACTAGACCAAAGTATTACAGCACAGTAGACCAGGCTGTCATGTACCACTGAAAGAGAATAGGAGGAATCGAGGTGCCTGAGGCCTCTGCAATGGCAGGGAAATGATTAAAGTAATCCTTGCAACTGACCTGCACCGAAATGCTGCAGAGGAAGGCAACCCCCCAGAGGGTTGCCATGCATCTGGTTTTCGACCGGAACGGCTGGTCAAAAAGGGACCCTGGCGGCTCTGGTCAGGTGATTAAAAGTCTGGTCGGCAGCACACCGGGGCTAAGGCAGGCTCCCTGCCTGCCCTAGCTCTGCATAGCTCCCCAGAAATGGATGGCATGTCCAGCCCCTAGGTGCAGGGGTGCTCAGGGAAGCTCCACATGCTACCCCTGCCCCTAGCGCTGGCTTCACATCTCCCATTGGCCGGGAACTGCAGCCAATGGGAGCTGCAGGGACGGCTCCTGTGAGCGTGGGCAGCACGCATCTCGCAGAGCCCCCAGTCCCTCTGCCTAGGGGCCGGACATGCCATCCGCTTCTGGGAGCAGCGCGGAGCCAGGGCAGGCAGGGAGCCTGCCTTAGCCCCGCTGCGCCACCGACTGGGAGCCGCTTGTTGTAAGTGCCGCCCGGCCGGAGCCCGCAACCTGAACCACCTGTCCCAGGTTGGAACCCCTTCCTGCACCATAACTCACTCCCAGACCCCGCACCCCCTGCCCCAGGTCGGAACCCCCTCCCACACCACAACTCCCTCCCGGACCCTGCACCCCCTCCTGCAGTCCAAACACCTTGGCCCCAGCCTGGAGCCCCCTCCTAAACCCCAAACCCCTCATCCCCCGCCCAACGCCAGATCCCACACCCCTAGCCAAAGCCTGCACTCCTTCCCACACCTCAACCCCCTGCCCCAGCCCTAAGCCCGCTCCTGCACTCCAAATCACTTGGCTCCAGCCCGGAGCCCCCTTCTGCACCTCAAACCCCTCATCGCCTGCCCCATCCCAGAGCCCGCACACCCCAGCTGGAGCCCTCACCCCCTCCCACACCCCAACCCCCTGCCTCAGCCCGGAGCCCCCTCCTGCATCCCGAACCCCTCATTTCTGGCCTCACCCCAGAGCCCACACCCCCTCCCGCACCCCAGCCCAGTGAAAGTGAGGGTGGGGGAAAGCAAGCGACAGCGGGAGGGGGGCTTGAGTGAGTGGGGGATGGGGCCTCAGAGAAGGGGTGGGGCCTCAGGGAAGGAGCAGGGCAAGGGTGTTTGGTTTTATGCAATTAGAAAGTTGGCTATCCTAATCCCCCCACCCAAGGTCACTGCCAGTCTGACCTGGTGGAAATTCCTTCTTGACCCCGCATCTGGCAATCAGTTAGGCCATGAGCATGTGAGCAAAAGAACCAGCCAGCCAAGCAACAGAGAGAGAGAGAATATTCGCTGCCACCTCAGAGCACTGGTCCACCTTGTGCAGTGTCCCATCTCCAGCCAGGGCCACCTCTGATGCTTCTGAGGAAGGAGATCATTGTTGTTATATACTAGCATTTTATTATACAGTGGAACCCCGCTATAACGCGATCATTGGGGTCCAAAAAATTCAATCGCAGTAAATGCGGGGTCGCGTTATAGCGGGGTTCCACTGTACTTGTGTTCAGTTTGCAGCAGTGTGTGCGCCCTGGCTAGCGGGAGGGAGGGAGCGGGGGGAGAGGGTGGCCAGCAGGGCCAGCTTTAGGCCGATTCGCCCCGGCGGCGGTCGTCTTTGGGGGCCCCGCTCCCCTGGCCAGAGCGCCGGCCGGAGCGCGGCAGCCCTGCAGCCTCGCGACACCGGCCGGAGCACAGCAGCCCCGCTCTCCCGGCTGGACCTCCGGCCGGACCGCAGCAGCCCCGTTCTCCCGGCCGGACCGCGGCCGGACCGCGGCAGCCCCGCGACACTGGCCGGACCGCGGCAGCCCCGCAGCCCCGACCTGCAACCCAGGCCGGACCTCCGGCCGGATTGTGGCAGCTCCACTCTCCCGCCCAGACCACCCGCCGCAGCCGCAGCCGCCGGGGCGGGCTGGAGCCGGCCCTGCCGGGGACAGAGATGAGAACCCCAGGGGCCCGCCAGGGCTGCAGGGAGAGTCGCTCCTGCTGCAGCCGCCGGGGCCTGGATCCCAAACGCCCCGCGCCCGCTGCAGCCGCCGGGGCCAGACTCGCCCCGTGTTATAACCAAATTCGCGTTATCGCGGGGCGCATTATAGCGAGGTTCCCCTGTAGTACATTACCATAAGCCCTAATGCATTTTCCAAAAGAATTGGAGCCTATCATCCGATACTACTCACAAGATATTATTAAAAACAATATCAAAGTGCATTTTTAGCTACAAAAGGCAACATTCTTCTATCTAATCTGCAGTTTGTCTAAACTACATTTACAATCTCTGTTCCAGGCACAAAACTTCAACTGACGACATCAATGTAAGTTCTAGGAGGGGAACAAAAGCAGAGTGTGCATTAAAGAGCTGCTGTTTAGATAAGAGACCCACAGTGTAGCTCAGATAGGTAAGTGTTGCTTTATGATTAAATTACATTAGCTCTTAATGTTCAAATACTTTTAGGTTTATATAAGATTGTTTCAAATCAGTTTTAACACGATGAAATGTGAAACACTGATCAGTTCAAGGGCCTAGAATATTCCATACTATCCACAATATATGAATGCACTTTTCTATTAGTCTAGTGATGATATAACTTTTTTTCGTGTGCATTTTGTAAAATTGTCACTTGGTAAAATCAACTTTGCTCTACTCTACTTTAAGGTTGATTAAAAATGGTGGCCAAAGACAGTTATAACTTTCACATGTAGCTTTTTCAGTACTTTGGCTCCCCCTTGTGGTCATTGTGTGCAAACAAACTGATCAAATGTGACTTTCGGTCAAATTAAAGAAGCAATTTCTTGACATATTAAACAATTGCATTTTAGAACAGCTAGTTCTAAAGCACACAAGGAGAGAGGGCTATTCCCCATGCAGTCCTATGCAACATACAATAGTTGGTTGAACTGGTTTCTTAAAGCTGCTATGTCTTTTCTGCCTTTCTTCCCTGTCTTCATTCAATTTTTTCCCTATCCTATATTCCTAGTTCAATTATTTTTTCTTCCTCACTTCTTTCTCCCCCTTTTCTTTTCTTCTTTTCCCATCTTTTTTTTGGGGGGGGGGGGAGTTTAATGACTCTCATACTCTCCTCCCAACTGTCCATTAGAAGAATATCCCTGTTTAACAAGGATCAGCACTAGGCCTGATACTATTCAACATTTTTATCAATGATCTGGAAGTAAATCTAAAATTCCTGTTGATAAAATTTGCAGATGATACAAAGATTAGCAGAATGGTAAATAATGATGAGAACAGGGTAGTCATATAGAGTAATCTGAATTGCTTGGTAAACTGGGATCATTCAAACAAAATTATTTTTAATACAGCCAAATGCAAAGTTATACATCTAGAAACAAGGACTGTCGGCCATACCTACAGAATAGGGGACTGTATTCTGGAAAGCAGCGACTTTGAAAAAAAATCTAGAGGTCATAGTGGACAAGTAACTTAACATGAGATCCTAGTGTGATACTGTGGCAAAAAGGGCTAATGCAATCCTGGGATGTATAAACAGGAGAGTAGGAGTAAGGGGTTGATTTTACCTATGTATAAGGCAGTGGTGAGATCGATAATGGAAAGAACAGAAATTTTATTAAGATGAGGTTAAAAAAAGTGAACAGAGTTTGAGCATAGAAATTTCTGGTTATCAGGGAATAACGTACAGATTATCGAGGGTGCAAAGTTTGGTTTAAGATCAGGTGGCATAAGGAATACATAATCTGCAATATCCCCGATTGGGGGTAAAAGGTTGATGGGTCAAAGTACAGGAATTGAGATATGAGGGTATGAAGTTCATAGAGTGGCTATGTTCGGGTGTGGAGTATAATGAGTGGATATGATGATGAGGATGGATTGACCCTCATTTGGTGAGATTTAATGTTCAGAGAGTTTATGGTTCCAGTTCATATGATCCAATGGAGAAGGTCACTTGGTCCCTTTCTCATAGTGGGAGAACGATGTCACTCTTGCTCACGCCTCCTGGTACTGTCGGTGGCCGGTGATGTGCTCGATGTAGATGTCCCTGGACTATCGGATGGTGTCTGAGACCATGAGGTAGATGTCCCTGGACTATTGGATGGTGTCTGAGACCATGAGGCGCCACATGAGCCGTGCGTAGAGTCGAATGATCCTGCAGGGGTCCCAGGTGCCCAGGGCTCCGACAATCAGGGCGTCCATCTGCACTTCGTAGCCCTTCACTCTCAGGGTGTCAGCCAGGGGGGCGTACTTTTCCAGCTTACGAGCTGGGGCTTCGCAAAATGCCGGGGTCCTGTTCTCAAAGGAGACCGTGACGTCGACGAGGATGATCTTTTTCTGGGCCTCATTGGTGACGACCACGTCAGGTCGTAGCTGGCTGTCGGTACCGGGGATGGTGCAGTTCATGGAGATCTCCCCCAGGCGTGGCGCGATGGCTTTCACCAGGCGGTTCTGGATGGCGTTGAGGCGCAGCTGCCAGGCTCTGGAGTGGGGTTTGCAGCTGCACAGGACGTGGGGCAGGATCTCGTTGGAGTAGCCGCACTTCCTGCAACGCTTGTCTCGGTTCCCGTGGCGGACGGCTCCGTTGAGCGGGACGCAGTTGAGCCGGGCACGGTGGATGAGCCGCCAGTCGGCGAAACGGGTGAAGCTGCCCCCGGCGAGGAAGTGGTTGCTGGTCAACTCAAAGGCTTTACGCTGGTCTGGTTTACGCTTCAGGGTTTCCACGTACAGCGAGTGGATGGCGGCCTTCAGAGTCCTCTCCAGCAAGCCCCTGGCGCTCAGGGTGACGATGGTGTTGTTGTCGCTCCTGATGTGCGGCACCCGGACTCCCAGCTCCTGGTGCTCCTTGCACCACTCTCAGTGGCAGCCGATGCGCTTCCCTAGGCGATGCGTGGCATTGCGAGTGCGGGACTACAGTGAAGCGATGTCGCGCCCGTCCCGTCCAAATTCCCCATCCAGGGAGCTGCTCAGGAAGGTGGCAATGTCTTGGTTGGAGGGGGCTCTGCTGATCCGCTTCTCTGTCGCATCACGCAGGGCATTCGCCGCGATGTTCCTTACCATGGCGTCCGGACATGTCAGCAGGCGGAAGGCGTGGGTGATCACCGCGACGTACATACAGTTCTAGTTTCCACATTTTTAAAATAATGTTGACAATTTGGAGAGGGTACAGAAAAGAACTACAGAAATGATTCAAGGGCCTAAGAAAATGCTTTGCAGGGAGAGATTTAAAGAGCTCAACCTGTGTAGCTTATTAAAAAGAAGATTGAGAGGTGATTTGATCTGTACATAAGTACCTTCACGTGGAGAAAATACCAGGTATTTAAGACTCTAATCTACTGAAGAAACACGCAAGAACAAGTAGCTGAAATTCAAAGCCAAACAAATTCAAATCAGAAATAAGACAATTTTTTAACAATGTAGGTGGTTAACCTTGGAGCAAAGTACACAGGGAAGTGGTGGATTCTTCCATCTCTTGATGTCTTCAAATCAAGACTGGGTGAGTTTTGGAAAATGTGCTTTAGCAAAACACAAATTAAGCTTTAGCCAAACAAATTATTAGGCTTGAGACAGGGGTAACTGGATGAATTTTAATAACCTGTGATATGAGAGAGGTCAGACTAAATGATCTAATGGTCCCTTCTGGCCACAGGTGTGATGCACAAAGTGATTTGCAATGCTGAGCATCACGGCACCTAACTTTTAGGCGTGTATAAAAATCTCAGGAAGACACTGTGATCCATAAAGCCAAATTAGATGCCTAGGCTCTCTATACAATGCATAGGAGGTGTTAGGCACCTAAGAATGCTATCAATAAAAGCCAGCATGCTAAGTGGGGAGCTGCCTAAAATAGCCAATGGGAGATGCCAGTCAGAGGGGTGTGTGCTAAATCCTGCCTCTCTCACAAAGCCAGGTGCCTAAGGCCAGGACTATATTACAGACATATATCAGTGTAACTACATCCCTGAGCAACCCAGTTATACCAACCTAACAACCAGCGTAGACAGTGCTATGTCCACGGGAGGGCTTCTCCCATCGACACAGCTACCTCCTCTTGCAGAGATGGATTAACTATGCTGATGGGAGAAGCTCTCTCATTGGTATAGTAGCACCTTCACTCGAGCGCTACCAGCTGCGTAGCTGCTCTGTTTAAAGTGTAGAGCTGCCCAAAGTCTGGGCTACAGGGAGATGCCTATCTCTGCTTAGCAATCCGTGAACAGGAATCAACTGTCTCCTGGTGGCTTAGGCACCTAAGGCGTTTCTTGCAGGAATGAGTTAGACCCCTGCCTTGCACCACATGCAATTATCAGAGGAGAAAAAGGTGGTGGCGGCGGGTGCTATTGCCCTGAACTTTTAAGCCAGTGGTTAGAGCACGCAGCTGGGATATGGGAGACCTGGGTTCAATTCCCCACAGAGGGGGGAGAAAGAATTTAAATGTGGATCTCCACCCATCTCTCCCATGGGTGCTGTAATCACTGAGCAATGGCATATTCTGATGTGAGGCTCCCTCAGTCTCTCCTGTTGAAACTGTTCCACTGCAGATTAAACAACAAGAGTGTGATTGGAGCATGGGCACTGGAACAGGGCTCTCCATCTCCCAGATGGGTACTCTAATCACTGGACTACTGAGTTATTCTCACTTGCTCGCTCTCTTCCCCGCCCCCGCAGACCACTGACTGTTTCACTGTGGATAAATACTGAAATAGTCAGTGGAACATTTAGAATTCAGCAGGAGTTTTGTGGACTACAGTGGAGCCTAAAACTGGGATTTAGGCATCTACCTTCGCAGATTTAGGCTTGGTCTCCCTATCTGAGCCACCACAGTATAGAACAGAAATAAATTAATGTGGGTGTTTCTTCGGCCTCATTAGTGCTACCTTTTGTACCAAAAAGAAGAATGCACAATAACCGCCCTACCCAAGTCCCTTAAAGCAAAAGAAACGTTGATTAAATTCCAAACTTTCATTAACTGAACAGATGAATTCATTTGTAATAGGATGGGCTGTTGGGAGCAGAGCTTCCCCCCCAGGGAGGAGTAGAGTAGTTAAAGTCAGGTAATATGAAAAAAAACTAGCAAAAATTGTTAAAAGTTAAACAACATAGTAAGCGAGAGAAGATTGTTTTATATCAGTGTTTCATTAGACTTCATAGCAACCTAATAGTCTTTGTGGGGTCCTAATCTATCCCTATATGCTATTATTTGCTTAAAGTGAAAAGCCTTTTGACAAGGATGGTGTCTTAACGCTCCATATTTAGTCAGTGACCATCTCAACACATGAATTAATGTATCATTACATACAATATGCTTTTGTACAGGGTGAGGGCAGTTTTAAGGTGCAATACATCGAGACAGTTCCTGCCTGAAAAGTTTACAATCCAATAACAAAAAGATAGTAAAGTGTCTAGCACAACTGGGGCCTTGATCCCTCATTTGGAACCCTAGGTTCTACTGCATTACAGATAATTATCCAGGATGACATGCACTCGGGGGGGGGGGGGGGGGGGCGGAAGAGATTAAACATTAACCACGAGGGAAAAGGATATAACCACCTCACTGTAAGTAAGTAGCATACAATCCCAAATAACTATAGAAAAGGATCATGATGGGAGATACTCACCCAGATTGGCAGAAATGCACAACCTGGCACATATGTAACTGCACAAATACTGAAATGGCTCCATCTGTGCTCCAGCATCTAAGCTTTTATTTTAAAAAATAAATAAACCTACCTTCACACTTGTGAAGAAAGACAATAATTCAGCACCAAAGCCTGAAGCTACAGCCAGTCTGAAACAAATTAAGACTAGATTTACATTAATCTCAGTGGGGTATTAACTGAAACCTGATGGCATCTTGATGTCACTGTTGCTAATTATTTCATTACTGATCTATCTGGTAAAACTATTAAGCAAATGTGTTTAACCAACATTGGATATAGCAGTAAATGGTGGGTAACATTATCTAGCAGAACAATTGTGAAGGATTTGTTGGGGAGCGTGTATGGGAGATGGGATGAGAAATTCCAGCCCATCCATCCATATCTTCCCAAAAGTGGTGAAAGTAATAGGGGATGCATCCCTCTCCTTAGTATCAAAAACTTCAGCTTTCTCCAATCCTCCCCGACAACTTTAACAATGCAGGTTTGCATTTTCAGTGCAAAAGCTTACAACATACTGAAAATGTATAAGCAGTTCAAGCTCAATAGAGCAGTTTAAGAGATTTTACTAAGCAAAGCGCTAGTTCTGAATATACCTGACCCTTCTGCCACCTTACCCATTTGCTGAAGTATTTAGTTCCATCTTGCTGCAGAGTACTAGGCCTTATTGCAGGAATGTGTACATAATGGTATGCACAGGTAGGGGCTACAGATCCAGTAAAAATGCTGTTTGGTACTCTTCCAGTATTTTAGTGCCCAGGAGGAGGAATAGGTTTGTAGGTAAAGCAGAGATTGGAATAAATTCTTAGCTCTAACAGACTTCCCTGAGCACATTATTTAATATCTGTAGAATGGGGATAGTAGTTCCCTGCCTGAGAAAGGTGATGTAAAATAACTTCACAGATGTTTGAGGCATTCATGCTACACAGAGTGCTAAAAGTACCTAGCTAGAGTGCAAATACAATGTGCTTTCAGCAGCATTATAGTATTTGAGGAGTCTTAATGGGTAGGTTGGCACTACATTACCCAAGTGGAGAGAGTAGGTGCCAGCTACCTTTTTAGATAGCTTGTTATTATTCAGTAATTATGAAGTGCAGGTATTTTAAATAAAGTTTAGTGTGTGTTAAAGTTACATGTTAGATGAAGTTCTGTTATGTCTCACTAAGCATTGCTACTTTACTGAGCACACTTTATGATAAAAGTACTAACTGGTACATGAGTGCATAAAGGGCTAAAGTGAGCTTTCCCCTCCTGCTCCAAGTTTTAATAATTCTTTAGCAGTTACAAAAGTTAAGCCAGCATTAAGATGTAACCACACTTACCTTAGGCCAGCACTGGAAGGCTGTAGCTTCTCAACCGTTGAGTGCTATTAGCATTTCCGTTAGCATTAGGAAGACAAGATATTTTTTTTTTTTTTAAGTATTTGTTACTCATTTAAAAACTATTTTCCAGGAAAACTAAGGAATGGGTCACAGTAAGATATAAATAAAGTTAAGGGGTACTATAAGGGGAAAATTCAGAATTTGAATATGTACCATAAGGAATTAAAGCATCAGAAGACTACATTAAAATATACTGCAAAGTAAATCATCACTTTGTTGTTGTTGTGGAGAAAAAAGCTTTCCAATAAAGACATGTTGCCCTGCCTAGGTGATGGCCTGGTAGACTTTTTTCCGTACACCTCCTCCTCACATGGATATTTTCCATACCCAACCACTCAGTGGTTTGCTTTTTCCCCCCATGCCGATCCCTCTATCACTCTTGCTTCCTGGAAGCCTAGTGCCATAGTGCAGCCACACAGCTTTGAGCTATGACCCCATCACTTCTCAGTTAATAATTTCAGACATTCAGGAGGTATTCTGCTGGGAAGGTTTTTTAATTTATGGTATCAAGCAGACAACCTCATCATGTGTCTGAGTGGGTGGTACACAATAAATACATTTATCCTAACAATTCAGTTTTGTCTACGGAGAAAACAGTTGAACCTTTTAAAAATTCCATTTTACACTGTGCAAAATCAAGTTTTCAGAAGTGAGCAAACAACAGCATTTGCTAAAGTGAGGCAGACAGGAAGACTTCATTTCCTTCTTCAATACTGCAAGTGCAATTCCTGCGCCTGTTGAACAGAAATTGCCTCTATCCAATTGATTAGAGGTACTAATGAGAAATATTAGCTAGATAAGAGTCCTTGTTCACAGATTCAAGCACAGTTTTTACATTGTACCTTGCTAACTCCCAGAGCACTTGTTCATAACCTTTTCACAACAGGGTGGGTCCTTCTTTCAGGAGCCATAATAGATATTATCTATGACATCTAGGACAGTCACTAGGCTCTGAGCAGTTTTAAGTTAACTGTCCCTTTAAAAAGTTCCTATGAAGCAGAGCATTTCAATCATTATGAAGAAATTTTTGATGACAGGGCATGCGTTGTATCATGCAGAATGAAATCAGAATAATTTGCATAAGCCAGGCAAGGCTTTCCGATAGCGGACACTATCAAAGTAGCTGGGACTTTGCCCAGTTTGCCTGTCAGGCTATGAAATAAAAAAGCTGCATTGCTAGTTCCCACAAAAAACAAATGTCTCCCTAACTCAGTGATATAGCTATATTAAGTATTGTAGTCAAATTAATTCCCTTGTTTGATATTCTTTGCAGGAAGAGACAAGAGGATATGTGGGGAATGCCAAGAAACTGCTCCTCTCTTTTTTGAAGAGCTGACCTATGTCAGAACCACCATACTATTGACTAATATCTGGTTATATTCTTTAGAATGAAGGAAGCACAAAAACTTTTCTTTTTTTAATTGCATGATCAGGAATGACTACAAAACATAGAACATGATTGTACTCATTCAAGCCCAATCCAATTTAAATGTATTCCCATAAGCTACGACTGCCAAACAAATGTATTCTTTAACAACCATCCATGAGCAATATTCTCTAGCTGATGAGACAGATTTTAAGAGGTTTAATATAGTGCATGTAAAAATAGAAAATTTAAAAACCAATCTCATCACAGAAACACTTTCATTTCCTTTTCTGTTGTGAAATAAATAAGGCAGCAGATAACTATTACTTAGAAGTGGCATCTTTGAGATATGCTATCAAGTCTGCCCTCTCAGTCTTCTTCTTAATGCCAGCAAAAATCATCTTTGTTCCTGGGATGTACTTCTTCGGATTTTCCAAGTACTCCATCAGTGTTTCCTCACCCCAGGTGATTCCTAAAAACAATTAAAGTTGTTAATATAGATTTATAAGCTGAGCCATCAATTACACATTTGAAATAAATTAACCTTTTCCTCAAAAATCACTTATCTAAAGGCAAACATTTTAAATTAAACTAAATATAATACTTATAGAACTACTGCCATTGGTAGCTGGATGTCCTCTATCACTCAGTTACCATTCTACATCTTCCATGTAACTTGGAAGAGTAACACTTTAGTTTTACCTTTGTTCTTGTTTGCTTCTGTGTAAGAGAAGCCGGCAGCTTGGCCAGTCTTCCGTCCAATTAGGCCATTCAGGTTGGGCCCAGTCTTGTGCTTGCCTCCCTTTTCAACTGTGTGGCACTGTGCACATTTCTGAACAAAGATCTTCTTGCCCTTTTCAATGTCTCCCATTTTCAATGCTGAAAAGGAAACAATACCAAGGTCAGGTCGTTTTTGGTGCACTTTAGAAGAGACAGGAAAACATATGTATATTCTTAGGCGAGGCCGTTCTGGAGAGGACCCAGCGGTCTAAAAATCCTCAGATATCATTTCATACACCCAACGAGAAAATTAGCAGGGCTTGACAACAGTTCTCTTGGCTTCAGGACTTAGAAGCTACAAAGCTCGTTCTGACTAGAAAGCAGCTGCCTGCAGGCTCGTGAAACAGCTCCCCACAGAGCGTCCAGGGACCTGACAAGCGCCCCGGGCAGGGACACCGAGGGAGGCTGCAAGGCGCTGCAATGGAGCCGCTCCCAGCCCAGCCAGACACGGTCCCGCGCGGCGGCAGAGGGCAGCCCCGGACCCAGCAGCGTGTCCGGTATCACTCCTGGGACTGAAGGGTCCCGGCCCGTCGCGCTTCAGGCTGACCTTGGCGGTGGCCCCAGCCAGCAGCCGGGCCCCCAAATGGAAACGGCACTTCCGCTGGGCCGGTCACCGGGGGGGCAGCCGGGTGCGATGCGGGCCCGGGCAGGGGGCGCGGGAAGAGCCAAGGTCGGGGTGATGCCGGGATGGTGCGAAGCGGCCGCTGCAGCCCGGGCCGGACCCCCTCCCCCGGGCAGCCCGAGCCGGACCCCCTCCCCCGGGCAGCCCGGGCCGGACCCCCTCCCCCGGGCAGCCCGGGTCCGCGCCTGCCCGACCGAGACCAGAGCACCAGCAACCCCCTTCCCCAGGAGAGCCCCCTCCTCGCAGCACGCACCTGCCGGCCTTCTCCGCCCTCCGACCGCTATTGTCTCTGTCCCACGCTCGCTGTCTGGGCCCAAGGACACGCCGTACCCGAGCCTATGTAGCCGGTGCCACTACAACCAAACTGCATCGGCACTCGGCCCGCCCGCTCGAAGCGCTGGCCAATCAGGTGCCGCCCTGGGAAACTTTGATTTGTTTCCTTACGTGTCCATCAGGACAAACGTCACACAATGTTAACAGCAGGATAGGTAGCTTCCAAGTAGACCCGGTCTTCGCCTTATCCTCGTTACGAAATGGCGCATGACGTATGTGAAGATACGTAAGAGGTACGAGGGCGCGACTAGGCGGTCAGACCTTTGCGCATGCGTACAACAGTGAGCCGCAAAGGTCAGCAGTGCAAGGTGAGGCTGCGTCCTCAGCGTGTGCCTCGGTAAAGTCACGTGCTGCCTCTTTCTACGGGCCCCGGCGGAGGAGCCTAAGCAGTGATGCGAGCCGGGAATCCCGCAACGCGCAGGCGCGGCGGGGGGGAAACGGAGCTTCCCTTGCTGCGAGCCCTCAGCGTCCGGGCTGCGGAGCGGCGGTGGGTCAGGGCTGGTCACTTGCACCACGTGCTTCCCAGCCAGGGCCGGGGGGAGCCTGGCCGGAGAGCACGTGACGTCCAGGCCGGGGCCTGACTCCCACTGCTTTGCGTGACAACAGGCATCGGGTTTGTTTAACTGGTTGAACCAAACCCAGGCAGGTCCCTGTGTGGAAAGGCTTCCCTTGGTCTGAAAGGGATTATGCTGGGTTAGCACGCTGCCAGACAAGCTGACATCGATGTCGGTGTCCACACACAAAGTTGCCCTGATTTCACTATGTTGGGTTAAAATCACGCCTGTAGTTAAACCAGTGCAACTCTGTGTATAGACCCGGACTGTGTGTTTTACATGTGTGCAAAAGGCTACTAAGGGCTGGGCTACTCTGAAAAGTTAGATCAGTGTAGCTGCAGCTCTCAAGGGTGTGATGATGGGAGAACCCTTCCTATCATCATAGTAAGCATCAACACTGACATGTTACACCGCCGCAGCTGCAGTTTAAAGGTTTAAGTGTAGATGTAGCCTAAATTAGAACTGCAGTTTTTCACACTTGCTCTGCAGAGGTCTGAATGGGCACATGTGGTACAAGACAGAGGAGAATCATGGCACTCATTTTCACATGCTGATCTCTGGCACATTCATGTGAAACTCTGATGTCTATGCTGAGAGGAATTTTTTAAAGGGTTTTAACAAAATTTGCTTCAGTTCTTTTGAGTTAAAGAAAAGCTTTTAAAAAGTTTCTACTATAAAAATAAAAATATTGCCACTCTTTTTCCAGACACAACTCAGAAACAGCTTAATTTTGAAACTCGGTGTGTAATGTTCACCAAAGAGCATGTCATATCTATGCTTGGAGGCCAAAACACACTGGATATAAAGTAAGTTAGAAATATTTGAGGACTGTGTCCTAGGCAGACAAAGAAGAGGGCACTTTTGAATGGATGTCAATGGGCACCAGTCCACTTCAGAGACTTAGAGCAGCTTAAGACTTTATGCCACTATAAGTTCTTAAAGCAGCTTAGAGGGTGTTTTTAGCCCTTTCCTCTTTTAAGGACATAGGAAACTAGGAAATTAAAAGCAAAACCATTGTCAATACAACATGAAGGTTGAAAAATTAAACTAAGCAGTGTTGCCAAGTCTTGGGATTTTATTGCAGTTTTTGTGGTATTTAGTGTATATCTTGAGGGCAGCTCTGGAACTGTGATTATGTGAGAATCTCAATTTTAATAAAAAAATAAGTTCCGTGGCTCTAATTGTGACAAACACCTTGAAAACATGACCCATGTGGATCTTAAACATTCAAAACCAGCTAGATCAAATAAAAATTGATCTAAGTTTTTTAAAATCATGATTTTAAAAACCAACCTAGTGATATAGTGTCCTAAATCATGATTTTTGAATGGTCATCATCATCATGTTCCCATTACGCCTCTGGCATTTAGGGCAGCAACCTCCACTGCTGTCTGTTTCTGGCAAGTCTTTCAATGGTTCCCCAGCTGTGCCCCAGGTTTTTCAGGTCAGCTTCCACAGCTCTTTGCCATGTTGTTTTCAGGCAGCCTCGTTTTTGCTTGCCTTCAGGTGTTCATCTTATTGCTACTCTGGTGGTGGAATCAGTTTCCATCCAAAGCACATGGCCAATCCCTCTCCAACGCCTCCTGGCAATGATGGTGCTCATATCCTCTTGGCTGCACTGTGTCAATAGATCTTGGTTTGAGATTGTTCTGGGCCAAAAGATATGGAGGATTTTTCTGAGGCAGGCTGTATGGAATGAAGACAGTTTAGACATGTCATACTTTCTCATTCCCCAGCGTTCTACATTATAAAGTAATGTTGAAAGTACACAGGCGTGGATGCACAGACCAGATCTTCACTCTACAAAACATAATAGAACAATTCTTAGAATGGCAACAGCAGCTCTACATAAAGACTTTGAGAAGGCTTTTGACAGCATTCACAGGACCAGCCTATGGTGCATTCTGCGGGCATATGGAATCCTTCTCCGTATAATCAACATCATCAAAAGCTTTTATTTCAACTTTACATGTAGGATAGATTACAGTGAGCTCAGTTTTGAAGTAAAAATAGGAGTACGTCAGGGGTGTGTCATGTCTGCAATCCTCTTCAACATTGCCATTGACTGGGTAATTCAGCATACAACAGAAGACATGCCAAGAGGCATTAAATGGACACCCTTCTCATCCCTTGAAGACCTGGACTTCGCAGATGATCTCACTCTCCTATCACATATCTAACACCATATACAAGAAAAAACAACTCAACTCAATGCATTCAGCCAGCAAATTGGACTGAAAATCAATCACAATAAGACAGATATCATGACCTTTAATATTGCCTCACTATCACCAGTACGGATAGAGGATTATGTTTTCACCAGTGTAGAAACATTCACATACTTGGGCAGCACCATCAGCCAGGACAGTGGAACAAGCCAGGACATCCGGAACAAAATCAGTAAAGCCAGGAACACCTTCAGGAGCTTAAATACAGTCTGGAAATCATCAAAATACAACACCAAAACCAAACTCAAGAGTTTGAATGGTAGAGGTTGGCAACTTAAGATTCATATAATTAAACTAACATGGCCATGTTACATGCATGCTATATTTTTGTGAAGGGATCCTTCGGGTCCAACCTGGAATTGTGCAACCACTGTGCCCCCTTAACTCTCCAGCCTGGGTTGTCTCTCACAATGCTTTGCCAGTGACAAGCAGCAAACCCCTCCAGGCGCTGTTACCACTCAGTCACAAGCACGCAGAGGCACACCCAGTGAAGTTGCATGAATACCCTCTAAGCCACTCATGACCTATACATGTGGAAACATCAGCAAATTTCCCAAGCCCCCAGCCTTACATCCTAGAAATATACCATCTTACAGTGTTCCAGACCTCTTGAACAGTGAGAGCTTATTTATTAGTATGCCACTTCGCCAAAGGAACGTGGACATGCACCAGCTTTTGTAACCTGAACAGATTCCCTAAGCACTTTAGACAAACTCACTGGTAAGGATAAAACATTAAATTACATTTAGTAACTACAGAAAGATAGATTTTAAGTGATTATAATTGGTAGGCATAAAAGGTCATACAAAAGGTTTCCATACAAAAATAAAAAGTAAACACGCATTCTAATGCCTAAACTTTTAGATTAAGCAAAAGTTGAATCAAACAGTTTTTCTCACCTCACTGGATGTTGCAGGTAGATTGTAGTTCTTAATACACGGGCTGAATTTCCTTCTTATCCTGGGACCAGTCTTTTTGTTGCCTTCAGTGTAGGCAGGTGACGAGAGAGGTCATCTCATGATGCCACTGTCCATTATTCTATACTTGGAAAGAAACTGGCCCAGGCATGTCCTGGACGGCCTTCTTGAGTCACAGAGTTGAGCAATTCTCATTGTGTGGTGCTGGCACAACGGTCTCTTATTGGCATAAGAGATGACAGCATCTGCCATACGATGTTCTGAAACAGTCCAATGCAGAGCATTGTTTCTGGGGGTAGGTTGAAGCCTGGAAGTTGTTTTATGGGGTTGGTAATGGTGGTTGTTTAGGAAAATAGCATTATCCCAGAATTCTTTCTGGTGTGCCTCGAGTCTGAATGAAGATGCTTTAAGAGCTTTAGCCTGATCTCAAAAAGAGTGCAGAAGACCTCATAAAATGGTAAGTTCAAATTGGCCATGGTTTGGTCATACTCACAAGCTGTGTGTTCTTCTATGGATTTTGTTTGGTGGTATGTATGCTAGAGTGGACAACCACTGAATAGGTGTTGATGTTAATGTTCCAGTTATGATTCTCATTGCAGCATTAGGGAGGATGGTCCTGCAATTTGTGGAGAACTGTCTTGGCTTCTGTACTCCCCCAGTGGAATCGGATAGCGAAAGGACCTGAGTCCTTGCCCCAACTCCCTTTGCCCAGATGTCTTCCTCACCTTAAGGACTCCTCTTCTATTTTCCCACATGGCAGAGTCCTTGTAATCCCGGTAAGACTGTCCCAGGATTCCTGGAAGGTTTAACCCTCAATCTCGTCATGGTCACTTAGGACAAGGGCTAGGATGTCCTCCACTCTGGGATACTTTCTCCTTACTGGCTACTTCCCTGACCCACTAATCAGTACATTGTTTAAACCAAATACAATTTATTAAACAACATCAGTAAGAAAAAAAGGGACAAATGGAAAAGGTTAAAGGAACAAGTCTCTGCAATTTAAGAAAAGTTCACAGTCCGTTCTGCACAGGTCCCAGACATCATTCCTTCCTTCCCAGGACCTGGTTGCACTGCAGTGAGACTGCAGGTAAGACACTTGCCCTGGGGGTGGCTACATGCCATCAGGCTCTAGGTGGCAGGAGCCTTCCTCTTCCCCCACCCCTCCCAGCATTGGCCCTCCTGTCATGTCGGGGCCCTCTTGTCTGGTGATGTCTCCCTCTGCAGAGCAATCGCTGCCCGGGTCCCACCTTGCTCTCCCCAGCTGCTCACAGCGCTTGGCTCTGGTATTACTTGTGGCACAGCCAGCGTCCGATATCCTGGCTCTGGCCCCGCAGCTCCTCGCTGAAGCTCCGATTTGGCTCACTGTCGGTGTGGCTGGTCTCCACTGCTCCAGCTCCCCAGTTCCAGGCTGCTCTAGCTCCGCTCTGCCTCAATGCTGCTGCTGTTATTCTGGCTCCAGCCCAGCTCTGCCTTCTCTGTCTCTGGGCTGCTGCTCTCTCCCCAGTTGCTGCTTTGCTTCCAGCTCAGCTCTGGCTGCTGCTCTCTCCTTAGCTCTGCCCTACTCTGGCTCCGGCCACTCCAGCTCACAGGGAGGTCAGGCCCCGGGCTCTTGACTCCCTCATTGGCCTGCCTG
Organism: Terrapene triunguis; assembly: GCF_002925995.2. Taxonomy (NCBI): domain Eukaryota; kingdom Metazoa; phylum Chordata; order Testudines; family Emydidae; genus Terrapene; species Terrapene triunguis. The sequence continues at coordinate 16,075,766 of NW_020664435.1, read as the reverse complement.
CTCTGTCAATCTGGCTGACTTGGAACATTGCCCTTTCCCCATTGACCCTGGGGACTGTCAATCTTAGGATCCTGATTTCTCTTGGGCCCTTTCTCCTGGTACTGGGTGAGAACCAACCAAAAAAGATCCCCTCGAGTTTCAGTAAGTGGCCAACAGCCCCCTTACATGTGTATCCAGAGATCTAGTATATAAGCTGCCTGCTCAGACTGGTGTGCAATATTCAGCAGTTGAGTATACCAGTGCTGGAGTCACTGGTTAAAGTGTGTGCACATCAGCACCCCAGGTTGTGCCTGCAAGTTTTTGGATTGATTTCAATGGACTATCTCAGTAATCAAGTTAAGCGTATGCTTTAGGAATCAGGCCTAAAAGAGAAAAGCCACTTGTAGGTAAGAGAAAAATGGGAAGAGTTAAAAAATCCCAAGATAAATATAGTAGAAATAGGTATATTTCACTTGGAAACATCAGACCCTAAATATGATTAATGAAAACTATGTAGCCCTTTGTTCGATTCCTGCAAAGTTTACAATACTTTTGTTAATGCTGTAAATTTAGTAGAAATATCCATATAAGAAATTGAAACAGAATATCATTGCTTTCTGACCCTGTATAGTGTGTTTTTAGTAAGAACTTTGGATAATGCTTTAGTGGTAAATTGTTGGATTAGATGTGTGGGAATTGAGAGGACTGGAGAAGCATCAGACAGCATTAAATGCAAATCCTGCACATAGGATGTGGCGTGCTTACAAGCATTTAATGTGTACACTGTGTGTTATTTTCCAGAGCTGAAGAGAATAAAGTGGTGGCTTTCTGTGCCAGAATCTGTGTCTCTCTCAGTTGTAGGAGTGGGTTATTAATCAGAGTACATTTACAACATAGTATTCATTTGTTCCCATTGTCTGAATTTTAGCATCAGGGTGGCATTTGTTTATGAAGTTATTGTTTTAATTTTTCAACTATTTTCACATTCTAGGTACAACTGAAATACTCCTAAAAAAGGACCCTGACTGTTTTTCTAACACCTCAAACCATTATGCAAGAATGATGCACCTTTTTTTGAAACAAAATTATTTTTATTGAATTCTTTTTTTTGAAGGGAAAATAGTGAAATCAAATAAATATGTACAGAAGGTTAGGTCCAGTTACTAATTTAAAAAAAGGAGAAATATATTCACAGTCAGAGTTCTTTTAAATGGAAAACATGTAGCTAAGAAAGGAAAGATAGTTTTGTGGAACTAGGATAGGACTCAGGCAATCTGGATTTAGTTCTCAGCTCTGCTACAGCCTTTGTGTGTGACCTTGGGCAAGTCACTTCATCTCTGAGCCTTGATCACCACCTGTAAAATGGAGATTAAGTATACTTCTCTATCTCTCGGAGATATTCATTATCATCAATGAGGTGCTTAAATAGTATAGTGATAAAGGCCGTAGAAGTACCTAGTTAGGTAAAGTATATGGAATGTTATATATATGAAATACAGTACGTATGGAAGTTGGTCACTTTGCTTCTGATACTTATTTACTAATGAATGTGACTAAAACTTCAGCCATTTTGAAAGAGGAGGATTGTGACATTTGAAAGTTGGCAGTAAAAAACTCAACCCTGGAAAGTGTTCACCAGTGCTTGAGCAGGTCAGATTCCATCCATCAGAGGGCACAATACAACTGCACTAATTGCAGTTGGCCTACCTTATTTCCGTATAGCTGGTCAAATCTGCCACTTTTTCAGTTTACTTTTTAATCATTTTTGCTAATAGATAAACTAATTGGGCTGTTGAGACAGTCTCCTGCTGTGATAAGTGCCTCTGCAGCTCTGTTATGGTCAGAGATTATTATCCTGTCACTGTGTTATCATTTGGTGGCATGATCTAAAGTAAATCTAAGTTATAACCTTGTAAGTAGTTGTAGCAAAAGAGGTTGGCTGTCAAATGATTCTCCAGGGCATCAACCTACCCAAGAAAAGCTTCAAATTAAGTCTCCTTTGTAAGGAGATTTGTATGGTTGGGTCTCCTTATGTAATGATATCTTAATCTAATGTAATCTATAAAACCTTTGCTGTTCTTGTATTAAACTGGCCAAGGCATCAAGGTGTTTCTTAAAATAAGAGCACAAGGATGGTGCTACAACTCACATTAAGAGTCATTAAAAAAAAGAGAAGCCTGAAGTTGACCTCAGAATTTTCTGCGAAGCAACCCCAATGACATATTTAGGACCAAGTCCTGTCCCCTGCCATGGAGATAGGGTGACCTGACGGCAAGTGTGAAAAATCGGGACAGAGGATGGGGGGTAATAGGAGCCTATATAAGACAAAGACCCCAAAATCGGGACTGTCCCTATAAAATCGGGACATCTGGTCACCCTACATGGAGAGCCACAAGTTACAACCCAGCAGAAATAGTGCTGCTGTGCTGCAGAAAGAGGGGTGGTGCAGAATTTGGAGACTTTGTGCTGGTGTCCATACACCCTGTGCCCTGTAGAGCTCCAGAGGGACTCTCTGTGTTGTGTATGCAAAGGGCTTGGAGCTGGAGACTGACCACGTGAGATGGTGGATACAGCCCAGTCACTTGCTGTTTGTTAATTCCAGGATTCGGGGCCAGATCCGTAAAGCACTGCAACATCCAGCTCCTTAGGGCCTGGAAATCCTCAGCCCCAAGTTAGGTAGCCAGACTCACCAAGCATCCTATGGGGGAGAATTAGGTGTTTAAGAAAGGGAATTATTGAAGCCAGCAAGCTGAGCAGGGAGATGCCTCAGCAAGCCAGTAGAAAATGCATAGGCAGTTAGGCACCTCCCGCCACTCAAGATGCACAGCTGTGAACCCTCTCCTGGAAGTTCAGCTGCTTAGATAGCCCACACCCTAGCAACGGAATGAGCAAGAGCAAACCAGCTCACTATAACCAATAGTTAGATGTTCTCCTTGGATGTGGGAGAGCTGGGTTCAGCTGCCTGCTCCAGACTATGGATTCAAACATGAATTACTCCTGGGGGAATTCTGCGCGTGTGCAGAATTCATGCCCCCCCCCACAGATTTCTTTGCTTCCCCGCAGAAAAATGACTTTCTGACAGGGAAGCAAAGGGAAGCTGCAAGAGCAATCATGCATCACTCCCTAGTGGAGCAGGTACATTGTTTTAGGCACCCAGAGCACCCAGAGCACCTAGAGATAAATCACCGCAGGGCTGGGGGACACCTCAGTCAGTGGCTCCTTCCCTGAGTCGGGATCAGCTGCTAGTCCTGGCTGGGCTGGAGGCAGGAGAGGACTGGACTTCCTCTTCCCCTGCAAGGAGTGGCTGCGGCTGTGTCAGACCCACCCCCAGAAACTTCCCCCAGCTGCAGGGAGCTCAACATCCTCCCCTGCTGCCTGCCCCCATCGCTCTTCAGCTGCACAGGGAGCTGCTCCCCTATCCGCCCAACCCCCATGCATCCGGACTTCCCATACCCAGACACCCCTGCCAAGCCTCACCCCATACACTCGGAACCCCCCTAGCCTTCCATACCCGAACCCCACCCCATTGAACCTCAACCCCTGCATCTGGAACTCCCTGCACCCAGACCCCTGCCTCCGGACTCCCACCCCTGCACCCAGACCACCCCCCACTGAGCTGTCTGCACTCAAACCCCCACCCTGATGAGCCCCACCCCCCCTGCACCACCCTCAGCCCCCACATCCAGATCCCCATGCCACTGACCCCAGACTCCCACCTCACCACCCCAGCACCCAGACCCCCCTCTGAGACCCCTCCGCTGAGCCCCAACCACTCTCACCCGGAAGCCCCTGCAGAGTCCCATTGCCCCTGCACCTGGAACCCCCACAACGAATCTCTGTGCATCCAAATCCTGCCACACCTAGACCCCCTGTTGAGCTGCCTGCACCCAGATTGTCCCACACAGAATCCTCTCACCCCACACCTAGATCCCCCCACACTGAGCCCCTCCAGACTTGGATCCTGCCTGGTTGAGCTTGCCCCACACCTGGTGCAGAGGGGCAGGCCCAGGCCTTGTGCTGTGTCAGGATAGGATGCAGCCTCATCACTGAGTCCACGTCCCTGGGGTGGGGAGGCTGCAGGGTCATCTCCCACCCTGTGCTCCCCACTGCCATGCTGGAGCCTCTGTATTTATTTATTGACAAATAAAACTTGCAGAATTTTAAAATATCGTGCGCAGAATTTTTATTTTTTTTGGCACAGAATGCCCGTAGAAGTAATGAATTCCCAGATGAATGCCCTAACTATTGGGCATACACAGGCACACTCTCTCTCTCTCTTACTACCTGACCTGGTCTCCCTCAACTAACTTCAGGGTGGGTTAGGTGTGCTCAGATCACATCTACCAGATGGGGCCCTGCAGGTGAGATAGTTTGAGAATCCTATTGGGGTTTAGGTGTGAGGTAGGGCACTGAGCAGCAAGTAGTGTGGTGGCATCAGGACGTAGGCAGCTTTGCGCTTGCTCACCAGCAGAAATTTAAGCACCTCCATGGTTAGGTGGCAGCTTAGGGGTTTGTTTTTGTGGATCTCAGATGTGCCTAAATGTTGGATGTAGGCACCTAAAGTGGCAGTTTGTAGATCTCGCCCCTAATCCATAATGAGACATTTGTGATCAAACTACCTGCCTGGCAGATAGTTTGAGTCATGTTTCAATATCATGGCTACAAAATTAACTGCTCATTGTGTCTTGTGAGTCTAGTAATGTGGGAACTGCTATATCAGAAGAGATCTGTAGTCCAGTCCTATCTCTGGCAGTGGTCAATGCTGAATGCTTTAGTGGGCTCTTAAATCTGCCCATGATCAGCTTATATCCTGAAGCGTAAGGGCTCATAGCACTTAGAATGTTTATTCAATCTACTAGAACTGCAGATGCTGTTCTTATGCTCCTAGGATTTGTGTCTAATCCTTTTTTGAATGCTGCTAAGCTCTTTGCCTTAATAGTATCCTCAGCAGCAAGTTAAACAAGTAAATTAGTAAACAGTTTACAATGTGCTTCTTTTGATCTGATTAATTTCACTGAGCAAAAAGGTCTTGTGGTTTCTCATTATAGGACTGAGAATATATTATAGGAATGGCTGATAGGCCTTTTCTATATGAAGTATGTTATGTCCCTTATCAAACTAGTTCTTCTCTTTCCAAATGAATAGTTCCAGTCTTTTAAAATCTCTCCTAGTATGTAAATAACCCTTTCAAGTCTTATATTCGTTGCCCTTCTCTGGACCTTCCTTATTTCTAAGATGTTGCTTATGAAGTGTGGTGAACAAAACTGAATGCAGTAGACTGCAGATTTTTATGATAACATTCTGTATTCCCGGTGGTTTACCGTCTCTTTTGAATGCTGCTGTGCCATTGAGTAGAAGTTGTCACTGATTTTGAAATATTCTCCCTGAGAGGTTACAACTAATTTAGAACCCATTAGTGTCCAGGAGTTGTTTAAATTGTACCACCTTGCAGTGTGCATGACGTGTCTCAGTTAAATTTAATCTGCCTTTGTGTTGTCCAGTTAATAGTGTGTTATGTCCTACAGGAGTTCCTCACACTCATCCTTAGTCTTAACAGCTAATTTAATCACCTCTTGTCTTAATAACCCAGGGCCTGATTTTGTCCACATATAGACCGGATGCACTGTATGCTGGTCTCACACTCCCATGGACAAAGGGGGCTCAGCTGCCTGCATTGCATCATTTCCCCTGTTGCCTAGAGAGTCAGAGAGCTCTTTGTGGGTCTGGGGAGCTGTGCAGGGAAGGGGGCAGGGCTGGGAAACACAATCCCTCTTCCAGTCGGCCCCATAGGGTTCCCACACATAGATATTATAAGTCCCCGGCTGTATTATCTTCCAGTCCCCATCCAGTGCCTAAGGAAAGTCCCAAGGCAGCTGCTAGCTGCAGGAAGCTCAGTACTGGGATCATGCAGTCAGGGAGTGGGAAGGGACTGCCAGGGGCATGTACTCAGAATGGATATGTTCTGATATCCTGCTAATCTATGGGGAGCGAAGAGGTAATTCCTGCTCCTTCAATGGAACAGTTCAGCAGACAAAAGTGAAGAAAGCCTTGTGGCATCTCCCCCCTCCTTCATGTCCTCCTGGGGGCCTAATTTAATAATCCCTGGTTTAAATAACTAATTAAAAACCTATATAGGGTTGTGTCATTAGCAAATGTTGGCACTTTATTAATCCCAATCTGCCTCCTAGCTCCTTAATAAATTCACTGGGACCATACTTAACCCAGGGATCAGCACTGGAATATCCCACTATTAACCTCTCTCGGCAGTCAGAATAGCTGGTTAGTCTTACATGTTGTGTCCTTATTTCATAGCCAGTTCTTAACCTGCAATAGGGCTTTACACTAAGTTTCCTTAATAGCGTCTCATTTTTAGGGGGGGGCCACTATCAAAATGCTTCCGAATGTTTAAATACATTCTGTCTAGCGGTTTACAATTAGCCTCTATTTTGTTAACGTTGTCAAGGATTCCTAAACAGGTAGAGAAGCACAATCCAGCTTCCCACAACAGTGCTGCTCTGTTTCTATCATATACTCTAAAGTCCTTTATACTTTTCTCAACTGTTTTTCCAACCACTCAGCTAATTCCCATAATCATCCTTAGGCTTTATTTTAAAAACAGCTACTCTAGTGGCTCCTTGCAGTCCTTTGGTGGGTGTGCTTAATGGCAAATTACACGTTTGGCTTACCTATTAATTCTAGGGCTCCTTCAGAACTGTTGGGTGAATGCAGTCCATCCCTGGTGATTCACTACAATTTAATGTTGTGTTCCATCACCTTTGTTTTTTAAACATATCTGTGTCTCAGACTGTAGATGTTCATTACTTTACCAGTAAAACAAAGAAAAGAGTCCAAAATATAAGTCACAAAACATCAGATCATAAATACAAGGAGAGGGATTGATTGGGTCTTCTTTTTTTTTAATTTAAAGGGACAAAGGCACATGTCAGTTATAGAAATAAAATGAATTGAAGCCATAGAATGTGTGCCTCCTCCCTTCATGGATATTATCCCTAAGGTCTTTTGCTTCTCCTGTAATAGAATTATGAAAACATTTGTGTGCTCCTGTTTTAGAAAAGGAATCCTGAAGCTCGAGTAATGATGTCTGAGATCGAGGCATCCCAGAATTAGGAATCCATTCAGGCAATGCCATGTTGGGCGGGTTGCCGTCCAAACTCAAGGTATATTGGGTTTCCTCTTGATCATTGCACTCCGGTTGAAAATTTCCACCTTCTCCACCAGTTTGATTCTTTGGTACACCTGGCTTACTAAGACTAACTGGGTTGTGCCATACAATGTATTGGTCTAAATGACTGGGTTTCAAATCTTCGTAATAAAGGGAATTCCAAGACGGTGCGGGAGAAGGTTCAGATTCAGGTCTAACTGCAAGCTGCCTTCTGTACAAAGCTTCCGTTTGCCATGTATCCGTGATTTTCTGAAATTTGTTTACTATAGGTCTGTTATCCTGACTTTCACCTCTCTGGTAACATGCTTGAGGCAGATGAAGAGTCTGCAGTGAGTACTCATCCCTTTTCTTGGCTTCGTTTTCTGTATGTTTACATTGCTGAACCAGATTTGTTGCTGTTTTCCTATTGCTAAGTATCACGTCTGAGCAACTGGGTATGACAGCATGAACTGTGTACAAAACTGGAGGCACGTGAACATCTGAGGAATCCCGTTCTTGTAAAACTGATTCGCTGGGATGCCGACTTTGGAGGAAACGTGCAATGCGCCCTTCTAGGGGCCTCACTTGTGAGAGACTAGGCAGAAATGTTTCTTTCTGTGGGAGGAAAAATAGGATTAGGGTTGGTATCTAAGCCTATGCATTTCACAAAGGAAGAGTGTCGTGGCTGGTGGTCCTGATCGTTTGCTTATTCTGCCGAAAGGGTTCAAGTGTGAGTCTTCATCCACAGCCTCACACTGGGGGTGGTGTGGAGGCGTGCTGCCAGACATGGGCACAGAGTCAGGGGGAATATGGCCACTGCTTCACCCTTTGAAAGTGAGCAGTGAGTGCCCTCCCATAGACAGGCCAACTCTGCTGGGTGAGGGGAGGAGCCTAGACCATGATCCCACCCCTGCCCAGAGCATACTGGAAGGCTAAACTCAGAGACCTTCTGCTTGGAAGAGGACAATGAACATATTGTGCCCAGCATCTATGTTCAGGACACAAATGGGAGGAGGTTTCTTGTGCCCTCTTCTCCCACTTTCTATGGTTACCATCCCTCCTATTTGTGATCTTATGACATCCATGTTGCAATGCCAACAAATGCTTACGTTAATGTATATTGTTTAGCTTCTTTTAATGTAATTTAGCAGTTGGAAACAATGAGGATCATTAACACCGTATGGCCAGCCAGCTCTCTGCAGACCATAGTTTGGAGAACCACTGATCTATCTTCATTATTAATTATTTGTATTGCAGTAGCACCAAGGAGCCTCAACTAAGTCAAAGCCCCATTGTGTTAGACACTGTACAAACAGAGTAAATGACCATCCCTGCCTGGTACAGCTTGCAGTCTAAAAATTACTCAAATAACCCAAATGTTTTATTTCTGCTATTTATTATAAAGTGCTAATGGAATAATATTGTTGGGACAAACAGGTCTGTCCCAGAGTGGACCTTTTCCAAACACAGAGGGCAAGAAAACCTAACCTATGTTTGAATTAATGAGAGCTGCCATTTTGGATTTTCTCTTCTAGAAGCAACTTGTTGAAAATACACTTTTCAAGCTTTCTTTATACATCATAAAGGAGCAGAAAAAGGACACGAACTATTTTTTCCCTATAATTAATAGTTAATTATTTTAACTATTTCACCTTTAAGAGAAAACTCAGCAGCTTTTCTGTTTAAGATATGGGGTAAAATTATTATTATTAATTATTATTATTATTGATTACAACTATTTGCACTGTAAAAAAAGAAAAACAAAAGATAATGCAATCTACAAGTTAAAGCATAAAGGAGCATATGAATGTTTAGCACATCTGGCATGTCAATACCTTGCAACGCCGGCTACAACAGTGCCATGCGAACGCCTGTGCTCACTTTCAGGTGACAATGTAAATAAGTAGCAGGAAGCATTATCTCCTGTAAATGTAAACAAACTTTTTGTCTTAGCGATTTGCTGAACAAGAGGTAGGACTAAGTGGACTTGTAGACTCTAAAGTTTTACACTGTTTTGAGTACAGTTATATAACAAAAATAGTTATTCTACATTTGTAAGTTACACCGTCATGATATAGAGATTGCACTACAGTATTTGTATGAGGTGAACTGAAAAATACTATTTCTTTTGATTATCTTTTTAAAAGTGCAAATATCTGTAATAAAAATAATATAAAGTGATCACTGTACACTTTGTATTCTGGGTTGTAACTGAAATCAATATATTTGAAAATGTAGAAAAACATCCAAAATATTTATAATAAATTTAAATTGGTATTCTATTATTGTTTAACAGTGCAATTAAAACTGCAATTAATTTTTTAATTGAGTTAATTTGTTTTGAGTTAATTGTTTGAATTAACTGCAATTATCTGACAACCCTATACATTTTCAAAAGCATCTAAGGATATGTCTTCACTCCCTAAATACTATCCCGCCTCAGCCCTAAGCGTGTATGCAGGTGACTAACCCATCCTGCTTCCTGCACCACTGCAGCGACACTGTTATTTTTGGCGTGCTAGCTCAATCAAGACTAGTGCGTGTATGTTTACCTTACCTAGAAATTACACTTCCAGCTGCAGTGTAGACATATGCTATATCAATAAGTCCCATTTTAAAAAGTGACACAGCCACTTAGACATTTAAGTCCCATTGACTTTCACTTAGTGACTAAGTCACTTTTAAAAATTGGATTTAGGAGCCCAAGTAACTTAAATGCTTTTGAAAATGTTATCTGTTTCTACTCTTAAAATTGACTTTGTAAAAAATGGTCCCTTCTCACTCAATAGATCTGCTTCTTGTGTGCATTCAAAATCATCTGGATCTTTTTGTGACAATTACTTTTTTACTCTTGCTAGCACTGCAAAACCAGCACAGCTGTGGGAAAGTGAATTGGAATCGGTTCCTTCTTGTGCATTATTAACAGAATACTTTACATAGTTCCAATCAATTACACCTGTGCAAACTGATTGAAGACAATGGGACTGCACGGGTGTCACTGAGGACATAAATTGGCCTGCAGAACATTTATTATAGGTAATGATGCATGAGAAGAGAGCAATACAGCTTGATTTTCATATCTGATGTTGAGTTTGCATGGCTGGCAGTTATGAAAACATATTTTTACTTGTATCCTGAGCACATTTAATATTAAAATTATTGAGACAATAAACATGGAACCTCCCGAAGCCATTTTACCCATTGCAGAATAGAACTGCACTTTAAAACAGAATCAGAGAACTCTGAGGGAATTGTACATTCTTGATGCACCGTAAAATAAAAAGGCAAATAACTCACATGAAAGTAGCAGCATGGAAAACTATCTCAAAAACCTCAGCTGATTCTGCTTGATAGACAAACAATAACCTGTGATGCAATAGGCCAGATCCTCAGCTGGTGGCTTCATGGAGCTATGCTGATTTACACTAGCTGAGGATCTGACCCAATGTGTTTCAGCCTCTGCACTGTTGCACCACTCATAAGAGACCTCCCTTCTGATTTGAAGGGTGGCATTACTAATGTTTACAGAGGCAACAAGTACTGTAAAGTGCTGCCATATGCTGGTGACAGCTTTCAAAGATAAGAGAGAAAATGCTACTAAGCAGAGTCGCAATCAAGAAAATTAGTAATTGAACAAATCTTTGATACATTATACAACTTCTGTCTACAAAACAGACCACCACAGATTTTAACTTATGAATAATTTATCTCCAGTTTAGAGTGAACCTGATCTTGTAAACACATAGTACTGGGACTACTACGGGAAGTCATATCTGGGTCTACTCCTGTCCGTGAACACTACATCTGGTTGCAGGATGAGGTTCTTAGTGATTGCAGTACTTACAAGTTCCACGTCTTCCCCTAATTCTCCAGTTACTCTGCCAATTAGCTTCATGTCGTAATCATCCAGTATGAGGGGGTTCATGGGACCTCTACCTTAATGGAAACATATTTTATTTTCTAGTCTTCTTTGGTTAGACAAATGAGAAGAAATGCTTAGTCACGGGTGTGGAAAAACTCAAATAACTGTTACCCTGTGTAACATTTATCATAAATTCAGCTGCTTTTTAAAAATACCCCAAATCTTGAAACAGGACTCAAAAATGGAAAAATAAATCCATTGGCTAACCCCTTTTGCTGACATCATGTTACCTTTTCTTCTTTATCTCTATTCGTTCATATTAAAAATAATGCATACCTGTGAAATCATGGTTATATGTTGTTATCCACTGGGCCCTTTCTACATTTCGCAGCATGTTGGTTGTCCTTGGAGAGAGATTAGGTTCCAGTGGGTTGCATGTAGCGTTAGGAGCCACAGTCTTTGGTGGCTTTGGATAGTATATCTGACTGCTTCCCTCAACAAATTTAGGAAACTGGAGGGAAAAAAATAAAATAGGTAAAGTATAAAAATCTTGCTGCATCTAGGTGAAGTGACTTTAAGACATGGGGCATCTGTATGTATTTTAAAGCTCTGATATGAAAAAGATTAGAAAATATGGTCTTTTTAGGAAACATTAAGTGGTAGCATGGGTGAGTTGGATGTACATATATTTCTGTAGTAAGGGCCTATGCACCCCTTACTCTTGTGAGCAATCCTTACTGATTTTACTCAGCATTAGCCATTTTCCACACTCTTCATGCAGCAATCTTTCTGTTAAGTTTATCTGATGAATTACTCATGGGGGGTAGTTCGTACACTCTGCGCCACTGGAATTCAGCCCTGCATTACAGTCTAATTAGAATATTTAACATCTGCATAATTCATCTGAAACAAGACACTTTGATTAAAATCTTCATGTGAGGCTCTTCCTTGCTCTCATATTTTCAAGGACACAGTAGGCTGGACCCTGTGTACCATTCCTATTAACAGGGTGCTTCATAGGGATTGTCAAGTCAAGAGGCTTGTGTCTCTCAATATCCATAGGAAACTGCATCCCCAAAAGCTGTATCTTTATCCTCATTTTGATTACCACTGGCCTGCCCTATACTCTTCATCTTGTCCTAGGTATGTCTTTCATCTAACTTAAGCTGAGCAGAGACCTGGTCTTTCTATTCATCTGAAGACAAACAATAGCAGAAGCCTTAACATGAGTGCTGGAATAGGAGGGGTCAGGGGGGGTATGACCCCATCACTTTTAAAAGTGGGAGGGCTAAGCCCCTCTCACTGTTTACCGTCTGTAAGCGCAAGTGACGAGGCGGAGAGGAGTAAGCGGGGGGCAGGGCCTCGGGGGAAAGAGGCGGTGTGGGAGCAGGGCCTCGGGGGAAAGAGGCAGCACAAGGGTGTGGGCTAGGGTTGCCAACTTTGGTTGGACGAATTCCTGGCGATTTCATCACATGACATAATCTTTAATTAAAGATTAATCTTTAAGTCCTGGAGACTCCAGGACAATCCTGGAGGATTGGCAACCCTAGTGTGGGCTCGGGGAGAAGGGGCGGTGTGGGGGTGTGGCTTTGGGGAGAAAGGTTGGTATGGGGGCGCGGGGCAGGGCAATGTTGCCTCTGCCGTTCCTGAGCCTTAACATTTAGGGGCAAGTCCATCCACTCATTCTGTGTTCATGCAGGACCCCCCGCAATGGAACTAGTGTGCTTCAGTTGTGTAAGGCAGAGCTGGATTCAGAGATCTGTGTAGGGGAGGGGCACTTCTTGCACGGCCTGGAGACCAGCGCTGTGGGGAGGGGCTCCCTGTATGGCAACATGAGGACAGGACCAGGGCAAGGCCAAAGAGTATCTGCTGCTACACAGACCCTCCAGTCATGAGGGACTGCAGAGCAGTGGCTCAGTGGCCACTTTGTTAATATAGCATGAGAAATTCCTTCTCCTACATGTCTCGGGGGTACTAAATTGGGCACTGGGAAATGGGTTTTTACCCCTTAAATCAAAAAGAGCCATTAGCCTGACAGCCTCTCTTAGCTTCTGATCTTATTTATATGTTTTTTTGGTGAATGAAAGATCTTTCCTAAAATGACAGCTGTTGTTTTGACTACACTGTGCTCTATTCAGGGCTTGAATAGGTTTGTAACAGCAATTAATTTGAAACACAGTCAGGGATCTTTATTTCTTCTAAATCAGTTTTACAAGGGTTCGGTTTTGTTTGATAAAAAACTGTGAATTTTCCTAATCACAGCAACAACTACCTACATGAAAGTATGCATGTTGTCCTGGCCAATGCAAGGCCTCCTTCTGGGAGTCAGATGGAATGTTGATGACTTCATGTCTATATGGATTACCTAAATGGTTCAGGAAAAAAAAAAAAAGGCAATAGTATAATATCCATCAGGAAGAGCCAGGGACAGAAGAAGAGAGAAAAGTTCATTGCTGGCTGAGGTTTGTACACAAATCATCCTCTCTGGGTTGGGTTTTATTGCAAGGGCTCTTGTTTAATAAAATTGACACCAATTTGGCAAGACTCTCACTGCATTCTCCCTGTATAGTTTTACAAGTACAAAACGCTACAGGATAAGTAAGAGCTGGTGAATTATAACGTTGGCCCTCTGCCCATAAAACCACATCCAGAGGTGGAACTGAATGCCACTGACAAATGAAGTAGCCTAACTGACTGAGCACAGGCCTGGAGCAACTGAGCCCTGGTCTACGCTACAAACGTATGTCGCTATAATGACATCACTCAGGGGGGTGATGCAGTTATACTGACTGAACTCCAGGTGTGGACAGCACTATGTTGATGGGAGAGCTTTTCCCGTCAAAATAACTACCGCCTCTCGGGGAGGGGGAGTATCTACAGTGACGGGAGAAGCTCTCCCGTTGGCATAGGTAGCATCTTCCCTGAGCGCTACAGTGGCGCAGCTGCAGCGATGCAAGTGTAGACAAGCCCTGAGTTCTGATCCTGGCTCTGCTGTGTGGCCTCCCTGCCTCTATTTCCATCTCTGCAAAAATGGGAATAATATCTACCTCACAGCAACATTGTCAGGCTTAACTAATTAATGGCTGCATAGCGCTTTGTAGATGTAAAGTGCTATATAAAGGCACAAAGGGTGGGATTCACAAAGGTACGCAGGCACCAAACTCCCGCAGAAATCAAGTCAATTTAATGGGAGTTTGGTGCCTAATACCTTTGTGAATATCACTGTAGCAAGCAGCCGACTCACCAGCGCGGCACCTCCTGCTGGTCGTCTGGGAATTAGCTCTTTCCAGCCTCAGAGCGCCTCCTGCTGGCCGGTTTCTCCCTACCGGTACCTGCTTCCTCATCACTCTCCACCACTTATACTTCGGGCACTTCAGGCCCCCTTATCTGGGTCTCTCCTCCCAGGGGAACCCCCTCCCCTATGCCCACCTTGCCTCAGTGGCTACTGCCAGTCATCATCTAGCCCCCTTTCTCTGAGGGGAACTGCAGTCTGCAGTGGCCACTCATCATTAGCAAGGGGGTTGGACCTGCTGCCTTTCTAGCCCCCAGCTGTCTCCCTGCAGCCCCAGTACCTCCTCTGGCCTTCCTGCCAGGCCTCAGCCTGGGAGGTAGTCAGGTCTGAGCTCCCCAGCTCAGCCTGCCCCTTCCCCAGCACTGTTCTGCCGAAGGTACCCCGTCTCTCCCAGGCAGCTAGGCCCTTCTCACTCTAGGGCTGGAGTGAGACTCTCACAGCTCCTTACCCACAGCCCTCTTATCAGGGCCAGCTGTGGCCAGCTACCTAGCCAGCCTCCCTCAGCTGTTCTCACTCCTTTTATCCCAGGAGCGGGGTAACCACCCTGCTACAATCACCCAAAGTATTCTTTATATCATTTAAGTGATAAAAGCCAGTCTAGGTTACCTGAGCCCTCAGTCTAGATTTCCATCTCCCCAAATAAAAGCAAACTGCAGTAAATAAGCTTTTGTCCCGGCCTGCCCACGTAAGTTAGATCATACAGAGGAACAACGAATAAAGTCAAAGAATTTTCGAAGAGCAGTCATTTGCTGCTTCTAAAGTAATTCTTAACCCGATAAGCTTTGCTGGGAATAGACCATGGCCTCCAATGATCCCCTGTTGAGCAAAAATAGGTTTTGCAAACCCACCTCCACACATCTGATTAGAATTGTTTAGTGTGAATGGAGAACAGTAAAAAGCGGAAGAGAGATTAAAAAAAAAAGTACTTCCAATGTTATATGCTTTGTGAAAAGGTTTTGTTTATGGCTGACCAAAGTAGCCCCATATCATACAACCCTCTTAAACATCACTGTTCAGCACAGTGACAGTGACTAGGGAAGGTAGCTGATTAATGCAAATTGACCTGCTGCTTAATGTCAGAAGCTCCTACTGAACTGAAAAGCTTCTTATCCCTCCAGCATATGCTGCTTCTCTTTTAAACAGAGTACCAAACTGTGCCTGGCTCGCACGGACGGGGAGCAGAGATGCTGGCAACTGCACCAAGAGTCCTGCTATTCTGGAAAAGAAATGTCCGTCCTGCCCCCACACCTAAATGCCACGGGGTGCTAACGACAACATGTGTGCTAGTTAACCCAGACAGGAGAGTGGCAAAAAGCATACACACTTCAACACAGAGATTGTGATCTGGAGAAATGGGGGCAAAGCCAGAGCTCTACATTTTACCAGAGCACTGGGCCAGATTCTGAACCCCTTACTCGTATTGAATCTCACTGGGACCACTTGTGGAGTAAGATGCTACTCAATGTGAGTAATGAGTGACAGTAATTTACTGCTTGTCTGAGCAGCATTAGTTTGCTGTTAGAAATGATTTCACCTTGGTGGGGTAAAATATAAACAGTTCAGTGACTGTTTAAACATACAGGAGTCATCCGCAAACAGTGAGTGTGTGGGTTTCATCTCAGCCCTGGTCTACACTACAAACTGATGTCGGTATAATTATGTCGCTCATCCACACTTCTGAGCGAAGTAGTTATACCAACCGAACCCCTGGTGCAGACAGCACTGTGTCGATGGGAGGGCTTTTCCCGTCAACATAGCAGCTACTGCCTCTCGAGGAAGTGGAGTACCTCCAGCAATGGGAGAAGCTCTCCTGTTGGCTTAGGTAGCGTCTTCACTAAGCGCTACAAGGGCATAGCTGCACTGCTACAGCACTGTAAGTCTACACAAGTCCTCAGACTGCAAGGGGCTTGGAAAAGTTTGCTGCATGTTTTTGTACCCCATAACCTCTCACTGCACATTCTGCCATTTGTAAACCTCTGGGTCTCATCCCTGGTGTAACTATTATGGTTAATGGAGCTACTTCAGGGTGGAATTTATTTGGCCCAGGATTTGGAAACTTTTGATCTCTGCCATAGCTTTTTCTAGCTCCTCTCACTGACGGTTACTACCAATAATTATTCCCATGACTGGAGGACATTGAACACTAAATTTTATGCTTCACCTTTGTAGGAAATCGAAACGATGGCAGCATGCTTGGTACCAACATGCGATGCTCCAGCTTAAGCCAGGCTGCTTAGCTCTGTCGCTATTATTTTCACACACTGGCTTCATTTCAACAAAATCACAAACATTTGAGAACACCAAACAAATGCCAAATGCTGCTTTACCTTTGGTCTTTCTTAAAACAATCACATCATAAGCCTTTGTAGGGCTGTTGGGATGAAAAGGTTGATGGCTGCTTGCTTGAATGCCAGTGTCTTGATCCTCTGGTGATTTAAAGTTTGGGAACATGGCATATCTGGAGATGTGTGTCTGGTAGGGGTGTGAAACTGGAAACGGCAGGGATAATTGTCTTGGATTGATTTTAGATGGAAAGAAAAACAGAAACAAAGTTACCTTACTTTAAATAAATATAGATTTGTCTTAATATTAAAACAATATATTGTATACCCGACTGGGCCAAATTCATCCCTGGAATAATTCTGCTGAAGTCATTGGAGTTACACCTGGGAGGAATTTGATCTTCTGTGTTTAAAACAGACATTGGGTCATTGCTTGTCAGATACTTGTAAGGAGATGCAATAATTGCTCAACTGAGAGGAGGCATGAGAGGCAAAGAAGAGGGGGTCCTTTAGTTTCTTTAACCTCTCCTGTCCTTACCTCACCAAGAATTCCCACTGCTCACCCCCAGACCTCTGAGGCTCTTTCCCTGTTCCCTCCCCTTCTTCCTATGTAAAAAAGATAAATTTTCTTTGTAGTTGCAACCCTTGGGGCCAGCATTTGGGCCACGGAGGTGCCTCTACAGGCAAAGGGGCATTAAATAAGACTGTATAGTTCGCATGTCTCTAGGACGAGCTCTGCAATTGTGGGAGCATGAAGACCAAGACTAATATCTGATCTCTACTTGCTAATTAGAGATGGACCCAAATCAAGACTTTGGGAGAGGGCGGTGGTGTTTGAAATCAGAGCCCAGATCCAGATCAGAATTTTGTAAGAGGCCCCTACCAACATAATCTTCATGCTACCTACAACTCTACCTGGGCCTACGCTGCCTTCCTTGGGGAGGTCATCCACAGCTTCATCCTGCAGAGTAACATTACCCTTTCAGGCTCATGACCACATAAACTTTACAGCCATCCTCTCTGTTAGAAAGGTGCTCCTGTTTCTATAATAGTACATGATAGGAGGGTCAGCAGAGACAGGTACCCACAATAGAGTAAGTAAAAGACTGAAGAACTCACGTGAGAAACTTTCAGGGATAGTATTTTCCTACAGACTCAAGAACTGGCATAGGAGAAGGTGGAGCAGGTGGAGGACAGCGTGACAAGACAAAAACCAGACACAAGAAGCAGTGACAGAAAAAAAGTATGGAGGGAGGGAAAACAGAGGAGAAAACCAATCGCAACAGAAATAGCACCCCCCTGCCTCACACATAAGAAGTGCAAGCTTCAGAAAAGCAAATGCAGGCCATAAGAAGTGTGTAAGAAGAGTGAAGGCACGTGAGGGGAGATGCCATCTAACGTAGGAACACTGAAATGAACTGAGGTACTGTCAGACAGCCAAAAGAAGGATGGAAAAGAGGAGAGTAGAAGGGAAGACAAGGCCTGTTTAGTGGCCTAGTATAGTAGTAATGCACTGCTCTGGCACGTGTGAGAGCAAGGTTCTTTTTCTAGACTTCCGTCTGTGCGTGGAAAAAAGGGGACTGTAGTTGTGTTGACTGCCTCTTGCTGGGAGAATGCTACAGTACCATTGTCTAGGCACATGCAGGCCTCAATCCAGCAAAGCCCTTAACAAAGGCACTTAAAGTTAAGCATGAGTAGTCCCACTGAAGTCACTTTGCTGGATCAGGGCATTGGTCAATATAGAGGGAACACCAAAGTGCTTAACTGCTTTGTTGGCTTCACATCTTAATGCTACAATTCAACTACGGTAACTGGCAACTGTTTTATTGGTGTAAAATAAAAAGTCAAATACAAACTGAACATGTCTTCTAATATTAATTTTAACTCAGTACTGCAGAAAAGATCATACACATTAGTGAGCAGAAGAAAGCTAGTAAATAACATGTGTTCTAAAGACTTGGAGCAACTTACATTAAAAAAAAAAAAAGGCAAGAGGAATGAGGAGGTGCTGCTTCCTTACAGGCTATAATGATCTTTGGCAATAAACGAACTTATGACTTCTAAACCCAAAGATCAGATCTTTTCAGTGCATGGACTTTGTACATAATGAGTCACATTTACTAATGTTTACTTTTAGGTGGAAAAGAGGGGCGAATTCTAGCCTCAGCTCCTAGCACAGATCCCACTGAAGCTAATGGGTACTAGGCCTGTGCATCTAAACTCAAAATTTGGCCCAAAGAAAACGTTTTTTCTGGCTGGGGGTGCTAAGAGAGAGTGCCACCCTGGACACCGAGAACTGGGGTTTCACTGAGTCTCTCTCATATTGCTGGGGCTGCTATTTTCAGCTTTCAATTATTGAATGGTGAGGAAATCAAAGAACTAAATAAAAAATCCTAAAACATTGTGACAAGTGCAATAACAGGGATCCAGGGGTCTGTCCTGAGGGAAACAAACACTGGGATTCTATTTTAATACAAGGGAATAGCATGATCTGGGTTCTCTAGAAAACTCTAACATGAAAGTTTACAGCATCTTATTGTGAGCAGACACCTTTTCCAAACTGCTTTAAAAAACACAGCCCACGCACTATGTATAGGCCAACCTCACCCCTTTTGTGGGGCTGTACTCCACTAACCAAAAGATCAACAATAAGCTAACAAAGAATAGCTTGGCCAGGGGTTCTCACAACAAATGTTTGGTGGCCTCAGAGTGCAGCCATCAACTCTTGCTCTGACAATTGTTCCTAAAATACTTAATTAACTTTAGGAAAAACCAATAAATATGCACCTGCCCTTGTCCAAATCATAATTTATTTATGTAAGGTTTTTTTTATTTGCTGATTTAATAATAAAAATAATGTACAGTTGTCTCTATTCTTTAATGGACCTAAACAGAATACAGGCACAAATAAGGTGCTTTGTATGTTCTTGTCTTTTTTGTTGCTGTTTCTTTTGCTTTTTTGGTTGCTTTTTTTTAGGCTTGCTAGCTAGTAAGTCTGCTGCTGTGAAAAGTGATACTTGTATGTTAATTCCATAGCCTCCCAGCCAGCTACTAAGTCTGTAGTAAAAAGTGATATTAACAAATATCACTTTTCATAGCAGATTTACTCAGCCCCGGCAAGCCTGGGGATAAATTAAGCCTTGGATGGGGAGGTGGGTAGGGAGGCAGCAGAGGCCAGGGGCAATGGCAGGAGGGGGTAAGCCCAGGGCCGGAGCCTGGAGCCCGGTGCCTGGGGGATGGAACCCAAAGTCCCGTGGCCATAGTCTGGGGCCCGAGGCACAAGCCTGAAGCCCTGTGGCCGGGGGATGGAGCCCACCACCACGCAGCTGGAGCCCAAAGCCCCATGGCTGGAGCCTGCTGCCCGCCACCCCAGGGCTGAAGTCCAACCCCATTGCCTCCAGGAAGGTGGGGAACTCACTGGATGCCTGCTCCTCCAGTTTGTGTCTCCAGAGGGGGGCTGGGCCCAACCCCTGCTGGGGACTCTCGGGGAGTGGCTGCTGCTTACCTCCCCACACCCCACCCAATCACTGCTCAGGAGGCTGTGGCCACAAGAAAAATCCCTGGTGGCTGCATGTGGCCACAGCGGCTGCATCTGACAAATGATGGCTTAGACTTTCTGACCAATCTTGGCTTTAGCTAGTCTGCTATGCCCATACCCTAGATACTTTCTTCACTAAACAGGAGCTTCCCCTTCTCCCTGCCCATATATCTAAGTGGGGTAATGAGGTGTGACCATAAAAGCCCTTCCGTGCCCAATGACAAAGGGTTCAATGTCATGTAACAGCAACTTCTATCAACCCTGACAAACACATTGCTGTCATGATATTTATCTATAAGGAATGTCATGTAAGATATTAAATGAAAGCTGGTGACACAGTGGTCATTCATATCATTGTGAAATGTGTCCCTTGACACTACCTAAGGCATTATGGATACTTACTGATATTATGCTTTAACATCTGTAACCAAACAAATGGAGAAACAGGTTTTCTTCCAGACAAGAGGGAGGCTAGTTATCTCTCTGTCTCTAATGTAAATTGAGCATGGTGATGCCAGAGACAAGGGAGAGTTCGTTTGCATGGGAGGCACGCAGGAGGAGCAAATTAACGCAAGGATGTGAAATCAGGATGGGAAGACACGAGTAGTCTGAACCCCAGGGGTTCATCCTGACTTTGCTGACAAAAACAATAAACTTTGAGGAATTTAAAGAGAAGCCAAAAGACATTTTGGATCCATCCCTGAGGGAATAAAGAGGTCAGCGCTCTTTGCATCTATGAACGATGGATCCCAGCCATGTGGGTTGGTGACATTGAGAAATGGCTGTAGGTGAGAAAACTGCTTTTGACAATGGTTGGAGCCTGCTAAGGTTACATGTAGTCCCTTAGAGGTGAGTTAAACTTTTGTTTTATTTGTTACCATTTCTGTTTCTATTATCTTTGCTTAGTGTCACTTACATCTCTGTTCTTTATTAATAAACTTTTTCTTGTTTTATTATCAAGTCATCTCAATGCTGTTGTATTAGAGTAAGGTGTGAATGCTCAGCTGAATCAACAGGCTGTGTATTTTGTCTCTTTGGAGACACCAGACTTGACAGGCTCTTCCAAGGGGCTTGGGGGCTAGGGTGTATCAAGTGTTAGCTGCAAGGCAAAGAGGGCTGGGAAAGGCCCCAGGGAGTTTGTTTGGCTAGCTAACAAGCTGGGGTGACAGGGAGTTGTTACTCAGTTTAACACCAACAAATCTCTTTTGCTAAAACAGAAGAGTAACAAGGTCATTCATAACCCAGAGAAAGTATCATATGTGGCATTAGCAAGAGTGAATCAGCAAAATGCATTTAGACCTTAGCCATCAGCCAGCAAGATCAACACCTGCTAAGAGGGCGGGGTGCTTTGGACAAGAACTAATAAATTTACCATTGTATGTGTTCATTCTGTAGTGAGATCTCTCTTTATTTACTAGTGCTAACTTTCCCCTTATCTATTGCCAGAGTACTTAAACTATATCAGTGCGGATATAAAATAGAGGAACTGCCTTTCTTTTGAGGCACAAAGAAAAAGGTACAATATAAGTGATATAAACTTACTCGACTGAATTATCTGGAGGTTTAGGAAGCCTGTATTAGAGAAAAGAAAATATTAGGTGATTAATTTGGAGTGATCCATATTCATTGTGATTCCCTCTCCCCTTTTTATCTAAATCAGTACAATCAACAAACATTAGAGACAAATTAATATGTAATAAACACAGATAATACTCTCACTGATATCAGTCTCTGGGTGTGAAAGTCCTTTACATGTTTAGGTGCCAAAATATAAAAGCTCAATGGGTGGTGTGGGTGTGTCATTTTAGAAGAAACAGGAAAAAAATAATCAACCTCTGACACTTCCTTGTAACGAGCTCTGCCTTAGTAAACATCACTCGCTAGTACTTTTAAAAAATTGAACCCTTTTTATCAGTAATGCAAAACAGAAAAATCTGAAAATATATCCACTCTATTTCACAGTATTAGTGGAGAAATTATATATTCATTTTTCAATGATATATTTTTTATTATTCATGGTAGAGACTTTTTTTTAAAGCAGTAAGGTGGAGGAAAACACTAATTCTGGAGAGCAAAACTTTAATCACTGAGTCTCTTGGCTCTACCATCAAGCCAGAAGGAGTCCTAGACTTATTCTGCAAGAATCAGAAAGTCTTTCAAAACTGGAGAATGCTGTATATATGACACAATCTAGCTGGGTGGCACTCCCTTCCTGCCCCCCATGGGGGCTAGCCTGGGTCCCAGTAGTGCCTCTTCCTCCCCCGCAATGTTCCTCAGCACCCCCTAGGGAGTGCACTCCACAGTTTGGGGACCTCCGGATATTTCAAGGGACAATGTATTAAGTTCCCAGGTCCTCGAAATAGAGAAATGCACAAAACATCATTTGTACAGTTGATTGTTCTCTATGTCTCTCAAGAGAGTATTGTTCAGAATGAAGGGCCGAGGACCAGTGGGAGTTGTGCTGCTCGCTCCGTGGCCTAATGTTATCCTAAATTCATAATACCAAGGAGATTTTGTCATGTCAGCCTCTTTTTCAAGCAGCTATGCACAACAGGGGCTTGTGATTAAAGCACGTTTCAGAAATTGTCCACACAGGGGTGCTGGAACAATTTGTATAGTGGCGGTGCTTAGAGCCATTGAACCAAACTGTAAACCCTGCATATAATGGAATCCACTTCAAGCCAGGGGCTACAGCAGCACCCCCAGTACCCCTAGTTCCAGCACCTATGTGTCCACATAGGACGTCTGTCCTTGGAAAAATGGAGAACAATTAAAGACTAACCAGGATGGTTTCAGGCTGCGGTTAACATCTTTCTTCCATAAAAGAGGAAGCTCAGTGGATGCAGTATATTTAGATTTCACATCCCAACTCCTGCACTGACTTTTTCAAAGGTAGGCAGAATGGATTTTTCCCTTTTCTCCCCCTTATTTTTATCTTTTCTTTTCTTTGTATTTTCTGACCCCTATGATCTCCATTACTCTCTCTGACCGTATCATCTCCTCCTTTGCATCTCCTTCTCCCCTTGCTTCTCTTCTGCTTTAAGGACATGATCTCAAGCCCATTGACGTCAGGAGAAAGAGTCGCTAAGGAGATCAGGCCCTATTCTCATGTGATTGCAATGCTACTGATATTTAGGCTTGGTCTACACTACAGTTAGGTTGACATAAGGCAGCTTATGTCGACCTATGTCAGTGTCTACACTACCGTCTTGCTTCCGCCGATGTGCCATACTACACCGACATAATAACTCCATCTTCAAGAGAGAGATAGGGCTTATTTCCGTGTAATTAGGGCAATGCAGTGTCTCTATAGAGCTCCATAAAATTGACAAGAAAGCTGGCTCCCAGCTCCCCAGCCCAGCTGCTGCGCGGTCTCCCTCCAAGCTGGGCTGCTACCCAAGCTCCCGGCTTGGACAGCCACCCGGGCTCCCCAATGTCAGCCCTGCTGCCCCCCGGGGTCCTGGCTCTCCACTCCCCCCCAGGAGCACAGCAGCTGACCGGACTCCGGGTGCGGATCTCCCTGCTGGAGGTGAGAAGCCCCAGGACATCAGACTGCGGTGGCTGTAAGTCTACCTAACATAGGTGGACTTAAGATTGTAGTGTAGACATGCCCTTAGAAGTCCTACTAACACTGGCTCTTGTAATTAGACAGCATGCCTGCTGTCCCAGAGCTATGTCATTACTTCACATCAGTCACTATGGGGGTACCCATAGCCAGGTTCTACTCCTGGCTCTGCCTCTGGCCTGCTGGGTGACCTTGGGCAAGTCATGTCACTGCTCCCTGCCTCAGTTTCTCCATCTGTAAAATAGGGATAAAATACTGACCTTTGTAGAGTGCTTTGAGATCTACTGATAAAAAAGCACTGTATAAGAGCACTATGTAAGGTATTAGCATGAATTATTGTTTATTTAATTGAAGAGCTGTCTGTCAGGCAGTATAGGATCTAAAGCATATGGATTTGACTTTTGCACAGGGCTGCTGATCTCTGAAGAGGAAAAGACAGAGTGAGAACACTGGAATATTATGGACATGTGTATCTAGAGGGGTTTCTGGAGGGATTCCTGCTCTCTGGGCAAATGAAACCCTTTTTAGGGTTTTCTCCCTGCCCCAGAAGGACAGCCAATCATTAAAACCCTGAATTTCCATATTTTCCCTTTTGAGATAATCTCGGATTCCTGTTAAACCTATGAATTGGAGAAGCCTGTACAATTCATCTCCTTGTTAGTTCTGTTTCATATCTTAAATGCAAAGCATGGTCAATTATGGATCTGTTTTTAAGGCCATTTCACTTTTGATCACTAAACAGAAAATGTGGGGAGAGGGTCGTGTCAGACAGTAACACTCAGTATAATCACTGTGTGATGTGATATCTCACAAAATTTCGTCACAAGCTAACTCGTGCCTCCACTAAAATGAACAAAGATAATTGCTTTTCTTTTTATGTGCGATAGTTACAGAGATCATAGGACTTCAACAAATGTCAAATTCTGACAATCATTTACATACTGTTATTTTTGTAACCACTTGGATTTTCAGGACATGCTTGGTAATTACAGCTCTGGGCCTGCCTTGGGAATCTAAGCAGTTATAGAAATAACTGCATTTACCCAAATGCAATTTTTAAAAGTTTATTCATCCTACTAATACTTATATTTAGTTTTTCACCTCTTCAGTTAGATAAATTAATTTTCTGGCCACAGGCAGATGAAATTGTGTGAATACCAGCATAGGGATGATTCTCCTTTCAGGTGCACTGGTTTTACATGAGTGTAACTCCACTGACTTCAATGGAGCTATTTCTGATTTACTCCCATGTAAGCAAGAGGAGAGTCAGTCCCATATGTGCTTTGGGGAGGGAGGATTATTTATTTGTAGCTGTTTCTACAGCACTCAACATTGGAATATCTAAACTCTAGGCAGTAAGAAAGTAGCAGTAAACTTGCACTTTCAATAGCAGAACGTACTTTATAGAAGCTTTTAGGGCCTGAGTACATAAACAACCAAAAAAGCCTGAACCTCACATTTTCAGAAGCGTCCACTAATTTGGAGTGCCTTCATTTTTCAAAAACAACAAGGAGTCCGGTGGCACCTTAAAGACTAACAGATTTATTTGGGCATAAGCTTTCGTGGGTAAAAAACCTCACTTCTTCAGATGCAAATCTCAAATTCGGGAACCAAACACTGAAGGCACTCAAAATTAGTGGATATTTTTGAAAATGTGGGCCTATGCCATTAAAAGAGACAGGAAGGGGATAGTAATTGGGCCAAATTTGGCTGTCCCAGTTACATCAATATCTTCACTGGAGTTGCTTTGGGTTTATGCTAGAGTTCACAAGCATTGTAACAGATTTACACAGGTGCAACCAGGAACCGAATTTGGCCTTATATATATGTCACACGTTATAGTCCTTCAAACTAACCAGCTCTATCAGAATATTACATGCAATCTGTAAAGAAAAGTACAGTGTGCCTATTTACTCACACTTATAATAGAGGAATGATAGTTATGGGACTGTTGACTTTTACTTATATTTGTGTGTTCGTGGAGTTTATAGTCAGCCTAAAATTTACTCTGATCTGAAATTTTTGTTTAAATTATTTCTCCTTTTTCATGTTATAAAAGTGCAGAACAGAAGTTTTGCTTTCAGATCGTATTAGACTGTATATGCCTTGGGATACCATATGTTTGTGTAATCCACTGGTCAGTGTATGTTACAGGTTCCCCTCCCTCTATGAGCAGGCCACAACAGCTATGGGTCTGTTACAGCCCCCAGCTACTGGGCCTGGCTCAAGCTGTAAAGACTCTGCTTTTTAGCTCTAGAAGTCCTCAATTCAATCCCTGGTTGGTCAAGACGGATGCTGTCATATGTGTACAGCAACGAGCATACGGGGGGCAATGAGCTAGTAGTAGCCACACCAATTTTTGTACATCAGGGCACAGACATGGTTTCTTTTCAGAGACAGCTAGTCTATTCAAAGTATTGGCTTTGCGTACTTTTGTAGTTTTTGGAAACAATAATTCCTTCAGCTCCCTTCACTGTATGGTGCAGTGGGGTGGCGGCTTAACAGTTCAGAAATACTACTGGGGGACACAGCTCGAAGGCAGCTTCTTGGGATGTCTCCCCCCAAACCCTCCCATGCCCTTTGAGCGCCTCTGTAGAAAATGGGCTGCCTGGAGGCAGTCAGCTGAGTGTGGTAGGAAAGGGTCAGGTTGTGATGGTGGGGGATGGACTTGAGGAATGGCCGCTCTAAGTGGTACATTCCACCACTCCTGAATACTAAGTCTGTGTGAAAAATCTAAATAGATTAGAAATGGCATTTACTCATCCTACGCACTCAGTGACCCTTTGGGATGGATCACAGGCAATAACTGGCAGCCAATGGTGCGACAATTGCAAGCTTGTGAGGCTGACACTGGTGTGGGGGCAGGACCAGAGAGGAGTGTGGCTGGACATACCATTATCTAGTGAGCCCCGGATCACTGGCATGAGGAGAAGGATTTTCTACAAGGCCTAGATGGATTTTTGTGGCCCTACCCCTTGCACAGAATCCCTTGGATTGGGAGGGTAAATGTGGGTCTCTGGTGGCACATCAGAGCTCCCGCGAGGGGCTGATTACCTTGTTCTCCTCTGTATGTTTTTAACCGGGAGGAAAGATATGGCCCAGTGTTCATTCATTTTGAAAGGCAGTTCCTGTATATGCAAAGCCATTCATTGTCATGCAAAACTACATAAGGATTTGTGGTTATGACAAATGCACAGTAATCCCATTATGGTATATGACATCTAGTTACTGCAAATGCACAGTGACTCATTTTCCATGAGAGACTGTAATGGCTCAAAAGAGCCATCACAAGCTATAATGTCAATACACCGAGTATTAAGAGCTCTCTAGTAAGTCTCCAGAGCAGCACTCAGCCAGTGGTTTTCAACACAGATTTCGCAAGGCTATCGCCATCTTACAGTTTGATACCGCAGGGAAAGTACTGAAAGTTACATAAATGTCTTCGCTCTGAAAGACCTGTGAGTATGAATGTGACAAATTTTCTAGGCATTTTAAAAAAGATCTGCTCTTTCTTTACAACATAAAAAAAAATTCTTTCAAGTATGAAATATGAGTAAATATGATCTTATGGAAATGATGAACAGAGACTGAAATATTAAAAAGAGCATAGAAACATCGGAAGCCTTCTCTTTCAGGTTACATTTTAATTTTAAAAATAATTAAGAAAATTTATCAATGCACTCTCAACTAAAACATCCCTGGGCCACGGCAGCGTTCTATTCAGTATGCACTGGGCCAGATAGTGATCTGTCCCTGTGGCAACATGCCTCCTCCCCTCATGTAGCCTGCCCAAAGCAGTCCCTGGAAAGGGGTCATGGGCCAACAAGCATGCAGAGTGGGGCTAGTACACTAAGGGGAGCAACCTCAGTGCCTGCACTTGGGGTGGGCCAGAATAGGAACGACTGAATTTGGGATTATGAGGATACAGTGGAAGAGGTGGAAGAAGCTGTTGCCTGAGTAGCTGTTCTGTGCCTTGGGTTGGGGATGGATTTCACTCCACAACCCTCCCATACTTCACCTGTTGTCCCATCCTTTATGCAGGCAGAGTGAATTCTCTCCAATAAGAATTACAATTTACAAGGCATTCATGTGGCCATCAAAATATAAGGGGCCAAATCCTTGCCTGGTGTCATTCTCGTGAAATCAATGAAGTTACATCAGAAATGGATTAGGCCCATGAAGTGTAAAATAAAACCAAGTCAGCTGGCTGAACATTCCAGGTGAATGAGAGGCGATCTGAAACCCACCCAAAGAAAAAGACTGAGTTAAAGATGAAACTCTTATTTATCTTTAATCCACTGGGCCTGATCCTGCATTTCTTGCATACCTGCTGGGGTATAGTGCAAAGATTGGCAGGGCTGAGCTCAGTGTGCATAGATACTTGTATTACACCAGTATCCAAATGCACCAGCAATTACAAAACCCCACACTAAGGACAAATCCTTGTCACTTGTGCAAAGCTCAAGCAAACATGCTGTGTGTGTGTGTGTGTGTGTGGGGGGGGGGTTAATATGCAGAACTTGTAAGGTAAGATTTCTCCTCACGACCTGCAGTCACAGTTCGCAAGATCTGCACAGCCAATGCCTCTAGGCTGCATTATCGGTCAAGGCCTAGTAAAGGTGGGCTTTGGCCAACACACACTTTCAGTTTACCAAACCCACCCTCCCTTGGCCTACTTTCAAGTCCCTGTTGCGTGGTGCCATGGAGGCAGCCAGCACACAGCGCTACACCCTGGGGCACAGGGTTGCAGATTCACCTTTTGTAGCTCCTTTGTGGCCTGTCTTCACCCTCATACAGCAGAGCTGGGGTAGTTCTGCTGCCTTTCCAGCCCTCGTGGACTCACACAAAATGCCCAAGGGGGTAGCATACTTTGGAATTTGGCAGGCATTATAGATGGGAAGGGAGGGTTGCTTGCCACCTGGCTGGCTTTTAATCAGCCTAGCTGGTTTTTGTATTGCATTGCCAGTGAAAAGATTTAGTGTGCTCCCCCCACCCCTTGGGACCAGCATTCCCTGTTCACTACAGGTACATGGGGCCGTGCAGTGGTTTTGTAACGACTGCACATCACTTGGCTGGGAGCACAGCTGGCACCAGCCTCTGTGTGCTGGCCCCTCAACCTGCTGAGCCGTAGCAGCTCCTCCTGGCATTGGGGACCAGGAAGCAAGACAGACCGAGGCTCATCATCAGGGAGGGATAAGGAACGGAGGCTCCTGAGAGGGGACAGTAGTGGGGCTCCCTCAAGAACTGAAGCTTCTGTGAGTGGGCGGGTGTAGAAGCTCATGCGGGCAGAGGAACGGGCACCTGTGTGTCTAGGTGACCAAAGAGAGGGCTGTGACCACAGGTGTGGGATAATAATTAGCTACTGTTGGCACTAGGACCCTTTTTGTTGGTGGTGGTAGCGGGGCCAGTTTTTCTGAATCTCGGAGATGGCAACCCTGCGGAGGAAGGGGTGAGGGTGAATCACACACTGTTCCCCGGGTTATCTGGCCTGTGGAGGGAAGTTAATACAGTCTTAGCCCTAACTACATAACTAAGCATACAGGATATGCAACACTGCTAAGTTAATGTTGTTGTGAGGACCTTAACTTGTTAATTTCCTGACTTTTGAGGGTTTAAACTCATAACTACTGCTACATTAACCTAAACATTTTGGGTTTTGAGCTGCAAGTTTCAGTGTTTTGTTGGTGCCATCAAGTGGCAAAACGGTGTACTGCAGATTTAACCGGCAGCATTCAATCTCAAGGAAACCAACTACTCTTTTAAATAGCAGTGAAAAAAAGGAAACAATATCTTAGTCAAACCTCCGCTTAAAATACACCTAAAGATACCAGAGAAAACTTTAATATGATGCACACACGATGTCATGGTTAGCTCAGTGCTATTCTCTGCTAATCGGGACTCTGCCTAGTAGGAGAGAGTATTTCTGAGCGACACCGGTTGACAAATCAATAAAACCAATTAAAATCTCATTGCTCAAGAGATACTAAACTGAGTGGGGCACTGATACCTCATTCTGAACTTCCTTCCAAATTGTGTGTGTTTTCTGTAGTCACTGACCAACCACATTTTATACAAAGGTCATATTTCATAATAAACATTAATCCACAGGGTCATTAAGGAGGAATGAATATTTAGCTTGTCATTACATTTGCCACACTAAATAAATTATCTGGTCTATGCTGTAATGAAACTTACAGATCATCATTCATACGGACATCACTTTTTTTCATTTGGGTTACGTCATAATACTGTTCAATGGGAAGACCTCTGCATAAAGAGAGAGAAAGACAAAAAAAAAAAAAACACAAAACAACATTTTACTTATTGGTTATAAAAATCCCAGGAAACACATACTGATTTTTTTTCTTGTAAGAAATGTAGACATGGTATGTAATTTTTGCCTGCAGTCCACAGACTGCCCTTACCACCAAATTCAGAGATACTGAAATGTAGATATTTACTATCACTCAGACCTTAACATTTAAGTTACACAGGGCCTGATTTTCAGAAGTGTCAAGTACTTTTGCCAATGATTTCAATGGGCACAGGATCAAGCCCTTAGAGCCCGATCCTATGAGGGGTTGAGCATTTCATAGAAGATGCCAAGCATCCTCTACTCCCATTGAAGTCAATGGGCTGGCAGAGTCAGACGCTTAGTGTGCAGAAAAACGGGACCTTTCTCAGTGGTCTTTGTTGCTGCTGAAAAGACACATGACCTCTGAGTGAGATGACAGCATCTTAGCTGCCTCTGATGGAACAGATGTTGGTTATCAGCAGTTAGCATGGGGCAGGACAGAGAAAAGTAGAGCAAGAGGGACAGCCAAACTGAAGAACATACAGTCAGAGTAACCAATTTTAACTGGTAATGTTACCCCTGGAGTTAGAACAGCCTTGGGGCTTCTGACCTCCACGTGCAAAGGCTAAGCTTACATAGAAGAAGAGGAGACATGGTCTGGAAGAAGAGAGAGGAAAATGTTGGTTCAGAATAGCAGGGCATGTGTTGGTCTGTTCTGCTTGGCTTAATATGGTGTTTGGGGTTGTTGGAAAGTTGACAATCATCTCTTCATGCAGTGTTGTTGTAGCCATGTTGATCTCAGGATATTAGAGGGACAAGGTGGGTGAGGTAATATCTCTTATTAGAAGTTTGTCCTATAAAAGCTATTACCTCACCCACCTTGTCTTGCCAGTAATCTCTCCATGACATTCAGAGTGCTCTGCACTCTCTCTTTCTTTGCCAAAGCCAATCTGGATTGGGTCACTGCCTTCCTTCTTTCCATTTAGCAGCCACTGCTGACACCTGACTTCTGTCTCAGAGGCCAGGATGCATACTCCCGTCAGGCAATGCTTTCAACACTATTCAGTGGACTACCTCACATGCAGGGGACTAGTCTTACGGATTAGTGATGTTTGCATTAGCCGTCCC
The DNA here is from genome assembly GCF_002925995.2 of Terrapene triunguis. Taxonomy (NCBI): domain Eukaryota; kingdom Metazoa; phylum Chordata; order Testudines; family Emydidae; genus Terrapene; species Terrapene triunguis. The sequence goes on along the minus strand of NW_020664435.1, from coordinate 16,044,663 downwards.
ACCCGCCCACCTACCTACAAGTCTTTTCTGATAATTGGCCAAGTTGTACTCAGTGTCCTGGGATATGTTAGACTTGAACACAGATCTCAATGAGAACACCGCACATAAACTATCTCCATGATGTGAATTCTGTTTTCAACTTTACAATAAAAATGTTATGATGACCTGGAACTTTTATTTTTTGTCTTACTTACACTTCAAAAGTATTATGCTGCAAAGATGCATCTTTAGATACACACAGCCTTTGTAACTATTCCAGCCGAGTGGAATAACTCAGTAAATGAGATACGGTGTTAGGGATCAGAATAACCTTTGGTTCAATGCATCTGCAGGGAGTCATTAGTTTTGTCTGTAGAGGGAGACATCTTGGCTTCCTATGCATTTTGTGTCAGTTGACAACTGAACATTTTGTATTGGAAACTGCATCCCCCAGCACTAAGAGGATAAATAATTGTAAATAATGCAATGCTTCTGCAATATGGTCTTCCCTATATTATTAATGCACACTGACATCTGCTGGTGAAAACTGCACATTACCTCAGTTCTTTTTCCACATAAAACCAGCTCTGCCAATACATAGTTTCTCAGAAACTTAAATCTTCCTTAAAAAGGTGTGTTCCATTTCACACATCAACTTCATTATAAGGAACCACCCAGAATATTTAAAAGCCAGAGATCTGTTAGACAGGAGTGTGCTGGAAAAATACTTTTTCTACTTTTTATCCTTCATAAACTTTCTATTGAAATTTTATAAATTGGGTTGGGAAAACGAAGCATTTTGGTTATAACCACAGATTTTGGAGCTACAGTACTTATACTGTTCACTATACTTCCCTATCAGTAGACCAAACAAGTGCATAGGAGATACCAAAGTAGAAGTATACTCGTTTACAAAAACAAACAAGTAAACCAACCCCTAAATGTAGGATTTAAAAAAAAAAATCAAGTACTTTTGTATAGGGCTCACGAACAGACAACAGCTCCATTACCCAAATCAACTATCTCAGACTCTAAATAATTTTGCTTGGTATTTTAAATACAAGCTGCATATTTTGTGTGTGTGTGTGCGCAAATATATTCAGGCTTCTTATACCTCCAGTGCTGGCATTCCCCCACTATGGGCACAGTCATAAATTTCTAAAGTACTTCCCTTGCATCTTTACTACTTTCCGCTTTCTGATCCAGATTAAATTGTACTGTAATAAGTACTTAATACACTTCTAACCTGCCCTCCTGGTAAATTTAATTGGAATCAACCTGCTAAGGTAGCTGCAAAGGGATGCTGCTTCAACAGCCAGAAACTAATACTCTTGGCCCCTACAATGTGGAGAAGGATATAGATAAAAGTACATAAATAAAACTTTCCAGGCAATGTATAATTAACCTTTAGGTTTCATTGCTTCTCTGTTTGGGTAGCGATATGAATGTTTAGGGAGAATTTTTTAAATCTGAGGGCCAATCCTCAGATATATTGTAGCTCTGCTGGGCATCTGGGGGCTACTTGGGCTCCTCCTGTAATTCAGAGCAACCTCGGGGCTGCTCTAATAGCACTTGCAGTTATGGCCCCCAATGGGCCATTGAACTGGCCTACAATCACCAGATCTCCTTCCACCTTGGTACGTTCCTGAAACACCTCTTATGCTGGAGGCTAAAAGCAGGTGGCTATGCTGACCAGTTTACTGTTAAAGCTAGTCTTCTGTCCCCCTTCCACCACCAGAGTGGAACAGAATGGGATGAAGCATGGGCCAGGATCTAGCCCAGCGAGTCTATACACTGAATAAGTCTAGGATTTATATATTTAAAAAAAATCCCAAGAGCAATAAAAATTCTTGTCCGGAGTCATTCCAAGGACCTGTCACCATAAAGTCAATTTCTATAAGGAAAACTGATTCCATGATGGGGGGACAGGACAATGGCCTTGTCTCTTCTTTGTCCTCCCCACCTCATTTAGCAGAGAGTAGCACCACTGAACATTACTTCATAATTCCTTTACAAAAGGGTTGAGATCTCCGAAGTCAAATCCGTTTGCCTAGGCTCCTCAGCTAGTGCTGCAGACCCAGAAAGTGAGTGAGATATTCAGGGTGGATAATGCAGTTTACTTATCTTGGGTTTAATAGGATTTTCAGAGATTTTTCTTTTTCCTCTGTTTTGGAGTAGGATGAACCTGGGGCTACTTGTGTTGGAGGCACTAAGCTCAATGAACTTCACCACACACTTCTTGGAGGTTATGCAATCTTTGGAGACACCTGTGATCTATCTCCTTTGCATTGCACACACATATACCTGTAGGAAATTACCTTTTAGAATGATAGGAAGGATAGTCTGGGAGAGCCAAGGGAATGCACCACTAAATATATTCTGAGCCTTGTTCAATTTGACTAGGCAGGGCTGAATGGCAGTTTTCAGATAAAGCTAATGGGCCACATTCTGGCAGTGCAAAGCAGCCAGAAAGCCAGCTTCCCCAGCTACCTGGACACTCATTTTGCATAAAGGGGAATTCCTGTATGGTGAAGAGCAGTGTAGAATTCTCTCCTCTCTCAGCCCTGGGTGCGGAAGGCATGCCCTGTCTATCCTTGATCCCAAAATGGCTCCTGGGGTTGGGAGAAGCTGGGTGTAAGTCGGAGCAGCCTTCAGAAAAATGCCAAGAGCCTACAGTTCCCATTAACTTCAGCGGGATTTGTGGATGCTGAACGCTTCTGAAAAATCAGGCCATGAGTGAGACTTATCTAATGTCACAGAGGAAGTTTAGGACAATAGCTAATAAATACTACACCATTACCAAATGATAGGAAAAAATAAACTAAATGAAGAGATCCAAAGCGCCAAGAGTTTCAGTAAATGATAATGGGCAGTACAACTCAGGCACACTACAGGTTAGAGCATTGTCCAAAGTGGGGGTAACTTAAAGTCTATCTCCAGAATGCAAATTGTCTACACAGTTCAATCTGCATTGCTGTCCAGACTGTCCAAATATATTGCATTCCATTAGCTGTTTCTAGGTTACAACACTTTAAAAAATCGGAATGTATGAAGCATGCAACTAATCTACCTGGGCCAGGAATCTCCACCATAACCATAATGTTGATGTCCTTTAGCAAACAAACAAGGAGGCTCATTCTTTGGTCTATGATCTTCTGGCAATGAAACCGGTGCAATTCCTCCATATTCTCTTTCGGTTCCCCATGGAAGCCTGCACCACTGAAGTGAATCTCTTAACTCCTCATATCTGAAACAAAAAAATCATATTCTTAAACAGCAGCAGCTTTTTGACCAAAGCTGTCATAATGAGCCTGCTCCAGTTGGGAGCAGAAGCAAGTCCAGTATATTTTGATTGGCTGGAGGAAGAAGATAGGTGAATGCATATGCCAATATGCTGCATGCATGTCTGACCTCCTGCAATATACATTGGGTGTATGAGCTGCTGAAACATGGATCACCTGCCTTGTCCTCTAGGTGCTAAATACCACTACACAAACTCATATGCTGATGGATTTTCAAAGAGCCAAATGGTAGCAAGGCATCTAATTCTCATTGACTGTACAAATTAGGTGTCTAAGTACAATTGTGCTTTTGAAAATCTTCCCTGACATCTCTAGAGAGTGGGTGAGAAATGCCACTCTTTAGTACCTGCAGCCCACCAGGGCATACAAGCTCTATCAGATATGTTACAAGTTTCTGTGAACAGTTGAATAGTTCCAGCATAATTCAGTGTGTCTATATCACCAACAGTTCTGTAGTACCATGTGTGTCGTTTACTTCACTTGTTTCGTGAAGATGAGCACCAAGCGGAGTGAACATTTTACACACTTCCTTTTCCTCTTGTTTTTTTTCATCTGGCAGGAATTTCCCAGGTAATAATGCAGGCATAAAGCCTATCCTATCATTCTTAATGATGGGGAGAGAGGCTGGAAAAACATAGACTCAGTTTCCCTCAGGTATGGTGGTTTCCTCCAAAACCTCTCCATTGAACAGACCCATAAAAATACTTCTAAAATTGCAGCAATAAATAAATGTGTGTACTGGCCCTGCGAGTAGGAGTCCAGAGATCCCTCCCAAACTCAAAAATGATTGGCTGTACTGCTGTGCTAAGGACCAGCCATCTTCATCTTTTGAGTTTATGTTATGTCCAGTTGGCAGGGCAAAGGACTCGGAACCAGGTCTCCGGGGTCCTATTTACCGCCCTGTTGCTAACAAGGTGGACATGATTCTTCTCTCACGAAGGCTGTGTCTACACTACAGACTTCTGCCGGCATAGTTATGTCAGTCAGGGGTATAACTGTGACCAGGGTGGATTGATTCAAATCAAAGCAATTTAAATCATGATTACATCACCAAATGGAAAGCCTGGATTTAAATCAACTTTTCCATTTGTACTTCAGTTACTTTCTAAAGACTGCTGCACTCTGACTGGTTGATATAACCATTAAAACATGTTGATTTACAACTAAATATAAGCTTTACACTAGATTTTGTGCATGTTTTTGCTGCCTAGGAGGGCACACGATAATATACATTTATTTAAGCACTTATATAACTTAATATGTTCAGATTCTTAACTGTACATTTGAGTATGTTAGAAAATGGTGAATGATATATTGCTTATTTACTAGATAATTAACTTTTTGCTCAGGATTTGTGTCAAGCTGCATTTAGGGTGGTAACTGGAATTTAATTAAACACAAACAACAGCACAGAAAACTTATTTTTATTAAACAACCTGAACTATTTTGCATACATGAACTTCTCTTATCAAAACATGTTTCACTTTAACGAGTAATTGTTTTATTAAACAGAGGGATTAACTGTAGTCAGTGAATAAAACTGATTACTTGAGGTCAGCTTGGGAAATTTTCAAATATGCCTAAGGGAAAGGGACTGGAGCTTAAGTTCCTACTTGTCTGCGGGAATGTCCACTGCAATAAAAATCCTGCAGCACCAAGTGTCAGACCCCAGCCAACTGACTTGAACACATGGTGCTTGGGCTGTGGGGCTAGACATTGCAGTGTAGATGTTCAGGCTCAGGCTGGAGCCTAGGCTCTGAGAGACCTACCCCGCGCACAGGGTTTCAGAGCGTGGGCTCCAGCCCGAGCTGAACGTCTACACTACAATTTTCAGCTGTGCAGCCCAAGCACCATGAGCCCGAGTCAGCTGACCCAGGCCAGTTGCAGCCATGCCTGTTATTGCAGTGTAGATGTATCCTAAGTCTCTGGACCATGAGACAGTCTCGTAAGTTACTTAGGCTGTCCTACTGTGCCATATTTATAAAACTTGGTCTCAAAAGTTGGATTTTTCCCCTGATTCTTTCTTTATGTAGAAAGGCAGCCTTTAAATCAAAGTTGTGAACAGAGGCTCATAGATTCAGCATATTTATTTTTATTTAAATGATTTAAGAGATTAGAATAAGTTTAGGCCTAACCTATTTTGTGTTAAATTTAATGCCATTTTAAGCAGGTTTATTTTTTCTAAAGAAAAACTTCTTATAATTTAAATAACAAAATAAGAAAAAACAATTTAAATGTAAGAAATCTGATTTTTTACATTTTTTCAAGAAAAATAATTGATTTTTATCCACCCTGATTGTGACTGACAACGCTGGCAAAAGCCCCTAGCGTAGATGCAGTTATACTGGCAAAGATGCCCTTTTGCCAGTATATCTTATTTCACTTGGGGAGGTGTTGGGGGAGGGAAGCTGGAATAAACTATGCTGGCAAAAGCAGAGCTTTGTTCACACTAGCAGTGCTTTGCTGGTATAGTATACTGAAGCAGTATACCACAAAATGCTCCTAGTGTGGACCTGGTCATGAACTGGTATGATTCAGAAATAACTTCACTAAAATCACTGGAGTTACACCAGTGAGAGTGACAGGAGAAACAGGCCAATTATTATGTAACTTTGAGTATCTCACTTAATTTTGATGTGCCTTGGTTTGTCCAACTGTAAAACAGGTAATAATAATCCTGATTTAACTCAGAGCTTATTTATAAGGCTTAAGTGACTAATGTTTATAAATTATGTTGCAATCTTCTGATGAAGAGCACCATAGAAGTAGTAAGAACACAGTATTCTTATTTGTTGATGGAATAAAATACACAAACATGGGGTGAGTAAAAAGTAATCAGTGCTTCACCGAAGCGGAAAATACATGCAAAGAGTTTTTAAACAGCTCAGCACGCCCACATAAAGAAATTTTAAGTGCTTTCCAAGGGGAACTGATATTGTTCCCAAAGTACACAGGATCACAGTGAAAGCACAGAAAGTTCAGTAGGGCATACGGTACCTTGTAATATAAGGGCCAAATTGCCCTCTTGCACATTTAAACTGGGAAGAGGCTTTGAGGGAGAAAAATCTCTGCAAGGATTCCCTTGCAGAAATTCCCTCAAATCATCCAATTAGGAAAGGCCACGGGGTGCAGACTGTAAACCTGGAAGATTCCTAGGCATCTATATAGATTCCGGCAGGGTGGGGGGGATCTCTGGGAGACCAGGGCCATCAGTACAGAGAGCCTATACTTTGGTCTTCACCCCACATCATTCCCTGGCAGCCCAGCTCCGTAGCATCACTTATTTCCCAGAATTTCTCATCTGTGTCATGCCAAAATGGTATTGCAATACTACGTCATCCCTTCATGACATCGTGTCACAACATGATGCAACTTCATGAGGCAATGAGTTTGTCTTGCAGGACAAATTAAAATAACTCTCTGTGCTTATCAGAACCCTGTGGGTTATCAAAACATTTTTCTATATTTAATAGCTGAATGAATGTTAGCATCTAATTTTTCAACAGCTCTGTTTAAGGTTTTGTTTTGTTCCTGAAGGTTAGAAGCCAGATATCAAATCATTGTGTATGCTGGCCATGTCAGTAGGTGGTAAACTGAACCCAAAGGAAACATTAATGAATCATTCATGCTGACTTCTATCTACCTGTTACTAAGACGCAGAATAACCACTTAACCTGAGACAGAAAAGACAAACGTCGCACCCAAAGATACATAAATCTGATTGCCCACTGAAACCAAACAGGGCTTTGTTAAGCTTCTGTTTACGGTCTTTCACACAAAGGAACAGTTATAGTCAATATCAATCCAATTGGATTATGGTTTTCACGGACACAAACAAAACTGTGTCTCTGCAAGTGAATATCAAACTAAAATGATACTGGACAAACTGTTAAAAAGATGTAGAGTAGGAAACAATCCTGCACCAGCAGAGAAATGAACTAGACGGCTTAACCGGGATTTTCCCTCCTTAACTTCAATGATTCTAGAATTATATTAAATTCTGATTGTCAAATTCTGGAAGAGTAACACTTAGAACTAAAAACGACGTTCCTTGCTTTTGATCAAATGAAGTTGCCAAGTCAGCCATCAGTTTACTAGTGCATCCTTTATTTAAACTGTATTTTTGCCTGCAAATTTTTCTTGTTTTGTGGCGCTCATGCCAACAGTGTATGAATATTGGGCTATAGGATGTGAGCTCATCAGATCTCATAAACAAAACAGGTTCTGACTTGATCCGTACTTGAAACTGAGATCTCCAAGGGAAACCCAAATGCTGCAGAAAGCTGTGTCGGTGGTGAGTCTGTCTGGGGTATGATTAGGGCCCCAGCCTTGGGTGTCACTCACATTGATTTCTAATTCAGTGGGCACGACTCTCCGGTGCTGTGTGCCTTGCATCATCATTTACACCAGTGTAAATCAGAATGACAGCCTTTTATGTCCAATTTGCACTGGTGAAAGGGAGTGGCGAATCGGTCCCAGTGGGTGTGCAAAACAGGTGTAACTTACACACTGAGGGGCATATGCATTATGATCCAATTTGTGCTTTAATATGAAACTCAAGAGGCATATGTAAGAGCAATCAGAGACCCCGCACTTTTATGCCTGCACTAGATCCAACACTCCTATTGTAGATCCACAGGGCCTGATTTTGGGGGTCAGTGAGCTGTTCTCAGTGCAAAACCCGAGGAGGGTGGAATAAAGTAGCAGGCATCCTGTGGAAGAAATAGTATGTGACCATGTAAGTAAAGACTCCTCATCCCAGCTCCTCCCCCAGACACCTTCCCCCGCCAATTTCAATCTCCTCATCCAATTTCAGTCTTTGGCTTGCTCCCAGTCCCACTCTCCTTTTCCCAGTCTCCCCACACTGCCCCACCTCCTCATCTGATTTCAGTCTCCCCCACCCCACACTGGTTACCAGTCCCTGTTCCCCCCTCACGGGCTGTCAGTCCCTGTTTTCCTTCCCTCAGCCCCTTGTAGCTACCAGCCCAATTCTTCTCCCTGTGCTGTGCTGCCCCTCTACCTACCCTGGTCATCTCTGCATCTGAGTCAGGTTACTTTGGTGCCAGGGGTAGGGGGAGAGGGAGGGAGGAGATGCTCTTAGTTCCAATGCCCAGCACCTCAGCAGCCTGCATCAGCTGGAAGGAGCAACTGTCAGGAAAGTCCGGCTCTGCCCCCACTGCTCCAGTACAGAGAGAATCTTCAGAGACTTCAGCTGCCATCATCTAATAAGTCTTTACTGAGCATGTGCAAAGTAAAATTTTTCAGAGGCTTATAACTTGGCCAAATTTGGATTTTTTTTTATAGTAACAGCAAATGGCACATCTATGGAACCAGGGTGACCCTTCCTACCAAATTTCAAATTCCTGCTCCAAAACATGGCTGTGATAGAGCTTCTCAATGAAGTGGCTGAAATAATTTTTTTAACATGGACAAAACATCATATTTTTCTCTAATTTGCCAAAAAAAAAAAAATCAGCCTGAGGAAGACACGTTGGATGGAAAATTTTAGACCAAATGATTAAAGTTTGGCAAAGATATAAGCAACTGAGAACAGGGTCTTACAATGGCAAGTGTCAGCCAACCTTAACTATAGACAGCACTACCAACTCTGCCTATAAAAACCTGCTTTGTGTCCACTTATCCACTGAATTTATACAACAACACTGAATTAACCCTATTGAATGCCCAGTACACCATTACTGAAACTGATTATTTGATCACAAAAGGAAATCCTCAGGCTCTGGTTTCTAGGGGGATATGAATTGTCCATTAGTTACGGTAAACATACAAACACAGCCTTAGAGTATTTAGAGGCAGCTTATTAACCCAAATATTGGTGACAAACATTAACCATAGATAACAGTACACTAAAACTACTCAGCTGCAATTAGGATGACCAGACAGCCAATGTGAAAAATCGGGACAGGGGGTGGTGGGTAATAGGAGCCTATATAAGAAAAAGACCCAAAAATCAGGACTGTCCCTATAAAATCGGGACATCTGGTCACCCTAGCTGCAATAGACGTATAGTACATATATTGATATACATGAAGTTCAACACAGTAAAGAGTGCAGACTTTTAATAATGATTAAAATTCAGATTACGTATTATTTAAAATAGTTGAGAACAACCATTTTCTAAGATTTTTTTTCTTGTTAGAAAATACCTATTTGCATCTTTTTAAAAAAAAAACGTATTACAACCCTGATTGATATATAGGCTAAGACCTGGTGCCAAATTCTTTTCTGGTATAATAGGTGTAGCTCTACTGAGTTCAGTGAAGTCTGCACATCTATATCAGCAGAGAATTTGGCTCATGGTCCCTTAGGGTGGACATAACATTTTTTTTTATCCACAGAAAATGACTTATTATAACATGGCTGGCGTCACGATCATGTTTCTTTTCTATGCTTCAGCATTGTAATGTTTTGTACTGTAGAAGGGGCCTAAAAATGGTGCTTATTTTTAACAGTAAACGTTACTTGCTTTTATAGTGTGTGTGCCCTTAGTTTTTTGGCCTTTGTGCCCAGCCAACTCATCCTATTGTGGGGCACTGTCCAATCAATGGGCGTCTTTCCTCTGAGTTCAACGGGATTTGGATAAGAAGGCCTATAATTCTCCTAGATTTTAAGTACATCAGCCATTATAACATTTCATATGCAGATTCATCTAACCTTCTAGAACATTATACGTTCACAATGCAAGCCATGATGATAGTGAAACAGCCGGCACCTTGACTAGGGAAGATACCTCAATCAGGTGACTCAGCATACAGTTTGACAGACAGGAATGATCCAATTACATCAAATATGCTCCTGCTGAAGACTTAATAGGGCATGCTAGCCTTTAAAGGACAAAATCAATGAAAACTAGTAAAACACAAAGCTCTAAGTGATATGGGAACTATAATTTAGTTTCCTATTTCTGTAGATAAAATACTATGTAGAGGAACAATGGAGAACATGAGGACCTGTGTAAAGGTGAGAAATGTGGATCCAAAAAGGATCACTGTCCTAAATAATGAGCAGCTGAGATGTATGACTTTCCAGAATTATACAGCCAAATTCTGTTTTGTGTGGCACCCCAACTAAGGCTATAATTTCCCCCATAATTTGTCTCTGTAAAATATTGACTGAGGTAAGACAGTTTTGTTATAGAATTTATGGCAAGCCACAAAAATTCAACCTATGCAATCTATTTTATAGATACAGATACTTAGGGCTAAAATTTTGTAACTTCATTGAAAGCAATGGTGTTGCATTAGTGTAAGTGGGAGCAGAGTTTGGTGCCAAGACTTTAAAATTTTCAGCAAAACACATTTTCCTTCAGTAGCTATTTCTTACCTATCCTGGGACACAGTTGGGCGTGAAGGAATTTGCAGCGGAGTCAGTGCCTCATTCGACTCTAAGGTTTTCGATAATATGTCTGTTCCCTCCCTTTCTCTATAGTAGTACGGCAGGCCGTGTAACAGCTCCATGCTTCATATTTGCACTTTGAGGTCTGCAAGGAAGCTACATGGATAAAAGATTAACTCATCAAAAGAAACAGTCAGTGCATCTGGATACAGTCTGAGCAAGTAACATAGGTAGCTTCTGCTGAACTCCGATACCGTTCAGCCAAGGAAACAGTGGCCACTTTGATACTGCAACTGATCCCTTGTATCAGATTACAATGTAAAACAAGAACAAAAAGATTGTTTATAGACAGAAGTATAGCACTATGGCTTTGTTCAACTAATGAACAATAGCTAGAAATACATTTTAACCAAATGGCAGGGAAAAGAAAATCTTCCCATGGAATATGGACTCTGAAAAGATTCAGTCGTTATTTTTCAGATTTACCCTTAAAATTCAAAGTCTTGCTTGCTGTGTATAGACATTAATGATCCCATGACACATTTCACAACAGAAGGAGTTTGCTCCGTTGCCAAGCTTTTCCTCCTCCCACTTTTGTGCAGTGTGCTGAGTGGAAGGCATTTTGCACCCTGCATTTCAGTGATGCTGAACATACCGTATAGACTATAGAGCATGGAAAGCACTTTGGGATGAAAGGTGATGTAACAGAATTAATACAGGATTCTCCACTGCCTGGAACCTTGTGCAGTCATTTACAGAGAGCAAAGTGCTACGACGCTGATTTCATAGGAGCAACTCAAGCATGCAGGAGAAGATGGCAGGGAGTAAGCACCTGTGCTTCCCTTCTCCACCCAATGAAGCTCCTCTGGCTCACAGCGCAGGAATCCCCTCTGAAAAGCAACAAGTCCTTCCCCCCTCCTTCTGCATCATAAACTACATGAGTGTCCTCTCCCTACCTGGACTCTACTGCTCCTGGCAGAATCCTCATGCCTCTCAAAAGATCCTCACTCCCCTGATGTTTCCATGCCCTTTACCCCAAGACCAATGCCAGAGTGGAGGCACTCAGCAGAAGTTCAAAAGGACAAGCTGGAGGAAGCTCTAGCATTCCCTCCCTTCTACACCTGATTAGCCCTCCTGTGGTTTACAGCAGCAGGACTCCCCGCAACTAACAACAGAAGGTTCATTGGGTGCAGAAGGCTGGGAGACACTAGTGTTTCCCCTCTGCCACCTTCTGCACACCTAAGCTCTGCCAAACACCCTTTCCCCATCTGCACCCTATGCTCTTGGAAGCCCCCCAAACCACTGGGTGTGCGGTTCACAAGGGGAGAAGGCATCTGAAAGGGGACATGGGGAAGAGAGAGGATATATGCAACGTATGAGAACTTGAGGGAGACTATGTCTGTAGGTGGGGATCAGAGGAGTTGGGGCTGTAGCAGACATGAGGGGAAGTGGGTGTTTCTTGCTATGAGGAATGGAGGAACTCTGGGGAGCAGAGGGACCCAGGCTGGAAAGGAGCAGCTCAGGCACAGCTAGAGAGGACATGGGGGTTGGAAAACATTAGAGTTTCTCCACCTTCTCCACCCACTGTTTATCAGAGGGAACTTCTGCTGCTGAATACAGCAGGAGCTTTGCATGTTACATAAGACACATATGTGCTGCTTCCCCAGCAGCACTGTGCTGCTCCTCAGCTCTTAAACTATGCTCTTTGTACCCGAGGACTGTTCTCCCTTCTTACTCTATCACGCTCCTAGGGCTCACAGGACAAGCATAAGACCCCAGGGAGACTTTGTGGGGTTCCTGGAAACGTTAGAAGGCTCTGCAGTGGCACTTACACAGGCAAAGCCATACTCCTGCACACCTCCTAAGCTCCACAGGAGATGGGCTGCTCTCCTAAGGAAGCGTACATTAGTAGGGCTCCCCAACTCAGATGTCAGGAATTCACAAAGCAGTGCGGGGGGAAGAGATCCCCATAACTTTGGTCCTCACTCTGATGTTATGACTACACAGTACACATACAAAAATTTTACAAATTCCTGATTAGGCAAACAGGGTACTGAAGGCAACCATTCATCACCCTTCATTAAGGGCCAATTCTTCTGAGCTGCTGAAGGCACTGAGTATCTGACAGGATTAGGCTCTGACTCCATATAGTAACCAATTACTCAAGTGTCACTAGACACTAGCTGTCTCTGCCCAAGCAATACTATCAGAGAACATACAGGAAAAAGAGTAACATTTAGTGCTCAAATCATTATGCTTACTGAGACATGTGTGAGATGAATTACTAAACCTCTGTTCTGTGGCCCCCATTTTTGATACTCTATATGTAACAGGGAATATGGTAAACTGGCATTGTTAGGGGGCAGTTAGGATGCCTGGTTTGAGAGGTGCAATTTTAACTGCATTTTCTGATTTTCTCCTCTTTGAGAGGTTTTAACACTACTGTTCTTGAAAAGCAATATGCATTCACACCACAGACATATGTCTACAACCTTAACTTCAATTTAACAAGAGTTATTGTGGGGTTTATTTTTATCAACATGCCCTCTCTCATTTCAGCAAGTTAATGAGAACCAAATATTTCACTCTTCTTTGTGAGAAACATTAGTGCTTCTCTTGTGTCTAAACAACTTTTACAATATATTATTTTTGTCTGTCTTATGGACTAGGAACATAGTGCAGGAACTGCCAGATCAGATTCAGTTTGATATTTTTCTTCAGATGGTAGCAGATATGGTAAGCTTCAAAGAAAAGCAAAAAAACTCTCCTGTAATACATATGAGGAGTGCTTGGTGTGCAGACTGAATTGGT
>NW_020664435.1:15962005-16030815 GCF_002925995.2 Terrapene triunguis | reverse complement strand
GGGGCTGCTGCTTGTGTCTTGCTTTTCCTTTTGGAAAGGTGGTCACCTTAGAGAACCCCCCAACATTCACAGGATTCCCGAAGGCCCTATTGTTCCTGGGGAACCCCCAACGCTAACAGGGACACCCCCAGGTCCTATTGTCTATAGGGAATCCTCTAACACTCACAGGTTTCCCCCAAGGTTCTATTCTCTGTGGGGAACCCCCCAACACTCACAGTCCTGTTGTCTATGGCAGTGGTTTTCAGCCTGTGGCCTGCAGACCCCTTGGGGTCTGTAGACTAAGAGTTCCAAAGGGGTCTGCACCATTTGAAATTTTTTAGTGGTCTGCAAATGAAAAAAGGTTGAAAACCACTGGTCTCTGGTGCCCCCTCACACACAGGGTCCCAAGGCCTGTTGTCCATGGGGAATCCCTCTCCCCCACACATATACACTGGGTCCCACCAAGGCCCTATCGTCCAACAGGGGCAGCAGGGTCCCCTCCAAATCCCCATTATCTGGGAGGAAATCCCCGGCTGGGGCAGCAGCCCCCACTCCCAAGCCTCTCTAGTCCATGGGGAATTCTCAGCAAGAGGAATTGGGCCTCAATCCCAGAGTCTATGTAGGAGTCCCAGTAGGGGACAGCACAGTCTCTACCCCATATGGTGGGGCCCAAGGACCTTTCACATTCCCTTTTTTCCTCTGCTCCCCCATTTCCTCCCCCCAGATTCTCATTCCTGTTGCTGAAGACCTCCCTCATTTACAATATTGCCAACCCCAAGGGTTCAAAAATCATGCCAGGCTCTGCAAATCATGAGATTGGCCTAAAATTGAATGAGATCTTAAAAAAAAATAATGTTGGGTGCTTTATATTTACCTTCTGGCTTTGCACATGAGTCACATGAGCTCTTCTCTGCAACTAGGTGGGCTACAAGGTTACTTTTTTGTTAAAATGAAGGCTGAGATTCCCACTTAACCTTCCTCCAGGAGCTGGGACTTTACAAAACCACCTAACATTGTAAGACTCACAATAAAATCACTTTAGAGAGAGTTAAAAATTGTATTAGTTCAGTGTAAAGTAATACCTCAAACCAACTCCTTTGCCTAATATTAACTCCCATCTTGTCCACCCATTCTGAGTCACTGAGCACCTGTTTCTTGCTCTCCCCCAATCACTGAAATCCTGGGGAAATCTGGTAGTGTATAACACCCAGTCTACCTAGTGGGGATGAGACTAGCTTTCCCCCCAGCTCCTGGGAGTTTCTAGTGACTTTAGAGAGGAGGATAGTAGCTTCTTTCTTTCATACATTCACACGCTGTCCCCTCGCCTACATTCAAGGCTAGTATTTTCTTCCTTAGGGTGGGATTGGGCTACCTGGTCTGGGAGATGTAGCTGCTGCACCTTGGACCTCCTTATTATAATTATTATTTATATTCCAGTAGCACTGAGACGCTCCATTGAATGATGGATTGTACAACCACACAGTAAGAGACAGTCCTTGTCTCAAAGAATTTTCATTCTAAATAGACAAGACAAACACAGGGTAGGAGGGGCCCCTTAGGTAAGATTCTCCCCCGAGAAAAATTGTACGTGGGAGTAATGTTGTTTAAGGAAATTGATTTGCTGGGGGCAAAAGATGGTTTGGTTTAACTTTTGCCTCCAATGCCTTTTTTGTTTTTCACAAATATAATGGGCCCACTTCTGATCTTACACACCAATCTTATTCTGCCTAATCTCATTGATGTCACTGGTATTACTCCTGATTTACACCAGCGTGAGAGAAGAGAGTCCGGACCCGCATAACTAAAAGTATTACCGTCTGCACTGCCCGCCAAATAAACACCAGTCTGTTTTACAATCTGTTTAAAAAAAAAAAAAGAAAGTAGCCCAACATCAACAAACTGGCATTTACTTACCAACCCTACTATAATAAACCAGTGTCCTCCCCTGACAGAATAGTGAAAGAATGGATTTAAAAAAAATACAATTGGTTTCAGGCTTCCTTAATCTAAGGGGTTGTTACAAACAGCACAGAGGGATAGAAATTATACTGAACATTCTGAAGAATGCTAAACCTGTTGTTTCCTTTGACTGAATACAAAGATCTGTATGAATTTAAAATGTAGTAGGTGTTGCGAAATTTGTGATAACCCATTCTCCAGGGAGCTCTCAGTCCAAGGGGCCAGTTTGCAGTGATCAGTCCCCCCCCTTTCTCCCCAACTCAGTGTCTGTCAGTCTGCAGAATGAACGGCTAGTGGGCAACGGAATGGGGCAAAACTGTAAACTCAAGCCTACCTTCTGGCTCAGTGCAGTATCCTGTGAGCATATTCTGGCCTACATTCAGGGTAGGCTCTGACATCACAATGACAGATGGTTGCAGCTTTTGGATATATACTATAGTACAGCTTGTGATGTAGGCAGCATCACTGTACTAGCCCCTGCAGTTTGAAGAGGCATGTGTTGCAGCAGTCTTTCTGTAGGTGGTTACTGGTATCCTCAGGATCTGGAGAGAAGGATGTAAAGGAAGGGGTACCTGATGACCTGCTCCACTTCTCCTGAGACAGTAAAGGTTATGATGTTTGAACAAATTGAAAGCATCCAGTGGACAGACCTGGTGCTGACTGTGATTAGCAGTTAGTGTAGATCAAAACAAAAATCATGTTTATTACAAAATTCTACCATGTTTGAATGACTGAAGAATCAAGTGAGCTGACACAAGGTGATTCTTCACAAATGGGATCAGGTACACAACACTTTGTAATATAGGTAAGCCCCAAGACAGCAAGATTTCTGATAAGCATTATTCCTTATAGCCTGGCCCCAGAAACAGCAGTGTCCTTTCCTTCTGCCTACTACAGGAATCTTATGCCATCCTCTGAAGGACCGTGTGCTAGCCACTGTCAGAGACAGGATACTGGACTAGATGGACCGTGTGTCTGAACCAGTATGGCAATTTCCTATGCTTGGCAGAGCTCCAGTGGTCTCTTGATCTGCTTTGCTTTCTTTCTTCAATGTTTGTCTTGTTGGAGTTGAACTGGAGCCAAAGTAATCTGATGTGTTTAAGAAGAAAACTGTTGTTCTGTTTTGTGTTTAGCAGACAGGGTAGGGATAATAGGAGGTTCTACTTTTTTTTGGAAAGGAAGATGGAAGAAAACTGGAAGCAATCCTTTGGCAAGGGATAATATATAAGCAGCTCCTCTTAAGGCATAACAATTACTTTTATGCTATCATTCAGAAGAACTAGTAGCCAGTTCACTGCACTTTTTGGAACATTGTATTACTTTTCACCTGGATGGATTGGTGAACTACATTATAGTATTTACTTGGTAGTGAATGCTGTAGTTAAAGTTACTTGAGACTTTCATTATACGTTCCCACAATTCACATGTTAATTACTTTCTGAAAAGTCCTTATTTGTGGTGCAAATTTTTCATGCTTCCTCTGAGCCTAAAGGTAAACTTGTAGAAAGTTGGAGCAAAATCTGTTCACCCATTTTTCATTATGCAGTGTTGAAGAACTATGCTTTTTCTACTGTAAAGAGATTATAAAAGGTTTAGATTTGGTATTTAAGATATTAAGTATATAAACCGTACCGTTTTTTTTGTAATGTGCATGTTGTTGAAAAAATACAGATTGTGCCCACTTCCCCCCTCCCCAATCCACATATAAACAGGATCCTCCACATGTGGATCTCACCAACTCCTGCACAGAAGTGGGGGCGCAGCTGCCTCCATGACTCCAACCCCTTAAGAGACCCCAAGGTCTCTTCAGGGATTAGCGATCTTCTCTGGGGGATGTAACTGCTCAGGAGTCAGGTCCAGGGGAGAAGTGAGCAGGGCCAAGGGGATACACATCATTCCCATGCCCACAGAGAATCCCCGGAAAAGATAGCACAATCCAGAGCTCCCAGGGAAAACTCCACCCAGGTGAGACTCTGGTAGTGGTGCTCCAATGGAGGAATGTTACCTGGGGGTGCCAGGGTCAGTCAGTCTCTAGAGTCCCATGGATCTCCAGGTTTGTCAGTGAGCTCTGTCTGGGGCCTCTTCTAGGGGAGGTGTCGGGGGGCCTCACCCCCTGAGTGGATGATGTGGGGAATTGCTACTAAGGGATTTGTGAGGACGGCAGATACATTTCTTAACCTGCTCTAAAACAAGCTTCACTTATTGTTTAGAGTCAAAGATTTGTTCTCCTCACAGGATTTTTCTATTGGATTGTTATTTCAGGGGAAAGGTTTGCCTGCCCATAAATGACCATGGGGTTCAGCTCCTTAGATCCCCCTCTGCACTGCTTCCTGGCCCCCTTGGACTTCATCAGCTTTCCTGGCAGCACAACGATGGTGGTTATTCTCTGCTAGATTGGCAAAGGAATGATGCCACAGAGAACACTGGCCCATGCCAGACCCTGGGAAAAATCAATCCTTTGTAGGTCTTCCCAGGATTGTGGGGAAAAGATTGTGATGCTACCCCATTCTGGGCCTCACCTTTCAGATCTGCTGTTTTTTGTTTTTTTTTTGCCATCTCAACCATCTCCCCTTCCTACTTCTCCACGTGGGCACCAATGATACTGCCAAGAATGACCTTGAGTGGGTCACTGCAGACTATGTGGCTCTGGGAAGAAGGATAAAGGAGTTTGAGGCACAAGTCGTGTTCTCATCCATCCTCCCTGTTGAAGGAAAAGGTCCTGGTAGGAACCATCACATTGTGGAAGTAAATGTGTGGTTGAGCAGGTGGTGTTGGAGAGAGGACTTTGGATTCTTCAACCATGGGATGTTGTTCCAGGAAGAAGGATTGCTAGGAAGAGATGGGATCCACCTAACGAAGAGAGGGAAGAGCATCTTCACAAGCAGCCTTGCTAACCTAGTGAGGAGGGCTTTAAACAAGGTTCATCAGGGGATGGAGACCTAAACCCTTAGGTAAGTGGGGAAGTGAGATACCAAGAGGAAACACAAGGTGGAGGGTGCAACAAGGGAGGCCTCCTGATTCATACTGAGAAAATAGGGCAATCGGCTAGTTATCTTAGGTGCCTGTACACGAACGCAAGAAGCCTGGGAAACAAGCAGGAAGAATTGGAAGTCCTAACACAGTCAAGGAACTATGATGTGACTGGAATAATAGAGACTTAGTGGAGTAACTCACATGACTGGAGCACTGTTCAGGAAGGACAGGCAGGGGAAGAAAGGTGGAGGAGCTGCACTGTATGTAAGAGAGCAGTATAATTGCTCAGAGCTCCAGTATGAAACTGGAGAAAAGCCTGTTGAGTTTTTGGGTTAAGTTTAAAGGCGAGAGCAACAAGGGTGATGTCGTAGTGGGCGACGAGGAGGAGGATGAAGTAGACGAGGCTTTCTTTGGATCACAGGCCCTGGTTCTCATGGGGGACTTCAATCACCCTGACATCTGCTGGGAGAGCAATACAGCAGTGCACAGACAATCCAGGAAGTTTTTGGAGAGTACTGGGGACAACTTCCTGGTGCAAGTGCTGGAGGTACCATCCAGGGGCCATGCTCATCTTGACCTGCTGCTCACAAACAGAGAAGAATTGGTAGGGGAATTAGAAGTGGTTGGCAACCTGCGCAACATGATCATGAGATGGTCGAGTTCAGGATCCTAACAAAAGGAAGAAAGGAGAGCAGCAGAATATGGACCCTGGATTTCAGAAAAGCAGACTTTGACTCCCTCAGGGAACTGATGGGCAGGATCACCTGGGAGGCTAATATGAGGGGGAAAGGAGTCGAGGAGAGCTGGCTGTATTTTGAAGAAGCCTTATTGAGGGCACAGGAACAAACTATCCCAGCTTACAAGAAGTGGAAACTTGGACAGATGACTAGGGAGGAGTATACAAATATTGCTCGAGCATATAGGGGTGTAATCAGGAAGGCCAAAGACAATTGAAGTTGCAGCTAGCAAGGGATGTGAAGGGTAACAAGAAGGTTTTCTACAGGTATGTTAGCAACAAGAAGAAGGTCAGGGAAAGTGTGAGACCCTTACTGAATGGGCGAGGCAACCTAGTGACAGATGATGTGGAAAAGGCTGAAGTACTCAATACTTTTTTTGCCTTGGTCTTCACAGACAAGGTCAGTTCCCAGACTGCTGCACTGGGCAGCATAGTATGGGGAGGAGGTGAGCAGCCCACAGAATAGGTTAAGGACTATTTAGAAGAGCTGGACATGCCCAAGTCCATGGGGCCGTATGCAATGCATCCGAGGGTGCTGAGGGAGTTGGCTGATGTGATTGCAGAGCCATTGGCCATTATCTTTGAAAACTTGTGGTGATTGGGGGAGGTCCCGGATGATTGGAAAAAGGCAAATATAGTGCCCATCTTTAAAAAAGGGAAGAAAGAGAATCCAGGGAACTACAGACCAGTCAGCTTCACCTCAGTCCCTGGAAAAATCATGGAGCAGGTTCTCAAGGAATCCATTTTGAGGCACTTGGAGGAGAGGAAGGTGAGCAGGAACAGTCAACATGGATTCACCAAGGGCAAGTCATGCCTGACCAACCTGATTGCCTTCTATGATGAGATAACTGGCTCTATGGATATGGGGAAAGCGGTAGATCTAATATACCTTGACTTTAGGAAAGCTTTTGATACTGTCTCCCACAGTATTCTTTCAGTAAGTTAAAGAAGTATGGATTGGATAAATGGACTATAAGGTGGATAGAAAGCAGGCTAGATCATTGGGCTCAACCGGTAGTGATCAATGACTCAATGTTTAGTTGGCAGCTGATATCAAGTGGAGTGCCCCAAGGGTTGGTCCTGGGGCCGATTTTGTTCAACATCTTCATTAATGATCTGGCTGATGGGATGGATTGCACCCTCAGCAAATTCGCAGAGGACATTAAGCTGTGGGGAGAGGTAGATAGGCTGGAGGTTAGGGATAGGGTCCAGAGTGACCTAGACAAATTGGAGGATTAGGCCAAAAGAAATCTGATGAGGTTCAACAAGGACAAGTGCAGAGTCCTGCACTTTGGATGGAAGAATCCCATGCACTGCTACGGGCTGGGGACCAACTGGCTAAGCGGCAGTTCTGCAAAAAAGGACCTGGGGATTACAGTGGACGAGAAGCTGGATCTGAGTCAACAGTGTGCCCTTGTTGCCAAGAAGGCTAATGACATATTGGGCTGCATTAGTAGGACCGTGGCCAGCAGATCGAGGGAAGTGATTATTCCCCTCTATCTGGCACTGGTAAGGCCACATCTGGAGTATTGCATCCAGTTTTGGGTCCCCCACTACAGAAAGGATGTGGATAAACTGGAGAGAGTCCAGCGGAGGGCAACGAAAATGATTAGGGGGCTGGGGCACATGACTTACGAAGAGAGGCTGAGGGAACTGGGGTTATTTAATCTGCAGAAGAGAAGACTGAGGGGGGATTTGATAGCAGTCTTCAACTACCTGAAGGGGGGGTTCCAAAGAGGATGGAGCTCGGCTTCTCAGTGGTGGCAGATGACAGAACAAGGAGCAATGGTCTCAAGTTGCAGTGGGGGAGGTCTAGGTTGGATATTAGGAAACACTATTTCACTAGGAGGGTGGTGAAGCACTGGAATGGGTTACCTAGGGAGGTGGTGGACTCTCCATACTAAGAGGTTTTTAAAGCCTCGCTTGACAAAGCCCTGGCTGGGATGATTTAGTTGGGGTTGGTCCTGTTTGAGCTGGGGGTTGGACTAGATGACCTCCTGAGATCTCTTCCAACCCTAATCTTCTATGAATAGGTTCTTTAGGGTATGTCTACACTGCACACTAAGCCTGGGCTCTGACTCAGGTTTGAGTGCAAACCTCCCTTCTGTCCACACACAAATCAGTCTGACTCAGGTCAGAAGCACTCAGGACCCAGGTTCTAGGACCCAGCTAGAGCAGTGGGTCAGAGCCTGTGTCCCGCTGTGACTCAGGTTCAAGACCTGTCATGATGCAGCTCAAGCTGAAGACCTGAGTCAGTAGGTCTGCATAGTGCAGTATGGATGCATTAGCACAGCTGTGAGACCTGGGTCCAGCAACTTTAAACCCTGTATGAACGGACGGCAGGTATCATAAGCTGGGGGAGGCTGAGCCTCCTCAAATAGCCAGGCATGAGCCCGCTCACGCTCCTCCCCCAGTCCTCCTCCTGCTTCTGGTTCTGCAGCTGCCTGTGCCATGGCCCCAGCTCAAGCTGGGGCCACACTACTCATCTGGTGCTGGGGCCGCACCGCCCACCTGCCCGGCGCTCTGGGGCTGGGGGTGCTGGGGCCACACCACCTGTCCTCCCAGCACTCAGGGCTGGGGCCGCACTGCCCACCCTCCTGGTGTTCCAGGGCTGGGGCCACGCTGCCCATCCTCCTGGCACGCCAGGGTTGGTGGGGCTGGGGGCACTAGGTGGAGGCTGGCGGCTGCAGAGGGGGGGGCTCTGGGCTCCAGCGGGTGTCCCAGAAGGGGCGGGGTCTCAGGCGGAAGGGGCGGGGCTGGGGGCTAGCCTTCCCAAGCCAGCAGTTCACACTCCACCCATGCCTACACAGGTTTGGAAACACAAAGTCCACATGCCCTAAGAAAACAGAAAGTGAACGTACAAGCAAATGATTCAAGTTTTTAAACTTTGGGAAAGTTAGAGGCAAAAGTGGCGATGAGGCAGCATTTTCAAAGAATATGAAAATTTGAGGATTTCTTCCAGGCTATTCAAAAGACTCGAGAAATCGTGCCTTCCACATGATTTTGAAACAGCGTTGAACAAACTGACAGCCGTACCGCAGGCAGTGAGATTCCACAGCAACTTTTCCAGCTCTTATTTCCACTTAGGCTCACTCTGGCTCTTTTCAGGGGCTTGCTCATTTGGGGATGCTCCATTCTTGTGGATTACTTAAGGGGATGTTTTCATCCTTCATCTCAGGCCCTCAGGGCTTTGCAACTTTTGTCTTCCCACAACCCAAAAACTACTGTCAAATTGCTCCCCATACCGGGCGCAACTCAGTGGAAAGGGGAAAAAAGCAGGGCAAAGAAAAGGCAAAACCATGGCTCCAAAACCCAAGCGTGCCAGGCAGCAGAGCTGACTGACCGCTCTGGGCAGTGGGGAAGGAGGAGCCCCATAAGGAGATGTTGGAGATTGCTCTGCCCACAGCCCAAGGAGGCATTCTGCCTCTCTGTGCCATAATGCCTCCTAATGGCTCCTCCATGTTAGTGTAGCTCCACATCACCCCTTCCTATGGGCTCTGGGCTATTAGCATCATCTAGCCTGTAGTGCTGAAGTGAAGCAATCAGGAAAAAATAAAAAGTCTTAGCAGATCTGAATGGCAAGTAGAATAGTCATCCATCTGCGGGTAGCAATAACTCAGGCACCCTGGCAGATGTATCTTCTCAGGTCCCAGCCATTTCAAACTCGCCATTATCTAATGCAGAAAAGATCAAAGATTGCCAAGGAAGGAGAGGTGGCAGAAGTTAAATTGTCACCCACCCCGATTAAAACGGAACGAGTTTAATGTGGCGTAATGTATTTTAATCAATGGAAATAGAAAAAAGTATGATCATTTCTCATCAAACAAAATAATGTTTCTGTTACTTAGAAGGAAATGACCTAATGGGGAAAACAGTTTCTTAAATTAAATCAAGAGAAAACATATTTTGCAAACTCAGACTTATCCCCACGTGTGATAAAAGAAACAGGTGGATGTCAGGATTTAGATGGGAAACTATTGAAGTGTCATTATCCTGCCCTGGTGCTGATTTTTTGCTTTCTTTATGTGGAGAGAATCATACACACTTCAGTGTTCAAAAGGAAGCTGAAACAGACTGCTTTTTAGCGAGCAAAGTGGTATTACACAAAGGTGATATACATTATTATACTTATGCCAGTGGCAAAAGATAGAAGATAGACGGCATTGCCGAATAATCCCTACAGGTATGTAGCCAAACACAGTGGTTCTGCAGCCTATATTTTTTCAGTTCCAGGTTTTGGGAAATGGTTTTGAAGTGTAAGAATGTAAAGAATAATATAACTAGACTTCATTTATGGCAAAGTCTTAAGATAGCCAGTGTAAAAATAACTTTATATGTGTTAGCATTTTCTTAAGTCAGGGGCCTCCATCAGCAGTCTTCTATCCCAATCTAGAGTATGAGGTGAAAATATTTTAAAACAATACTTCATTCTGTCTGAAATAGTAACTGGATGCTTCAAAAGCATTTCTCATGTTTAAAAATAGTGCGACTTCTGCCCTCCTGTGGCAGTAGACTAGTTTTGCACACGGCCTGGAATCATGACTACAAGTGTCTGTATTAGATTTTATAATCACAAAGTCCTTTATTTTTCTTTGTGGAACAGACATAAAAACTGTGTTCACAACCCGCTGTGCTTTATAATTATTTGATTTTAGTTCAAGCTTCTGGTATTTTATTGTTATGAAAAAGGGAAATTAATTAAATAATTCGATACCATTTTCTTAACCTTACTATAAGAACACAGAGTCTGAAAGTGTGAAGATTATATAAGAATAAATGGTTTGGGATAATTTTTTGTGGTCATTAACATAATTTTAGCTTGAATGTCTATGTCCACATATTGGATAATTTGCACAAAGGATAGGAGCAGCTTCTGCGCTATCCTGTTTAATTATTCTGTAGTTTATTTAATGTAAAAGCCTTTTCCTTTAGAAAAGATGTCCGGTATTAATGTTTGGAATACCAGGGTCTGATTCCTATCTCACTTTTACACCAAGGCCGCTTCATTGATTCCAGTAGAGTAATTTTAGCTCTACCTATGTGTACATGAAGAGTCAGTCCCATGCCGTCTATTTATGTTAAAAAAATCATTAGCTGTAGCCCATTAGGCAGTTTTAAATGTATGGATTTATGCATAAGGTGAATCAGACTTTCAAACAAGACTTGCACATGGCTTGACTTTCAGAGGTTCTGAGCATCTGAAACCTCAACTAACATCAGTAGGGGCTGCAGCTGCTCATCACCTCAGCAGGTCAGGCCCATCGAATATATTCATTGAGAAAGAGGGTGAAAGCAAAATTTTACAGAAGTAGATGGCAGTGGTCACCTGAGAGACCCCAGGAAATACATGCTGACAACTGTTGCTGTTTTCTCCACCCTTTGTTTCCATGAAGCGGCTCTTCTCGAACACAGCACAAGCTTCCAGCCAAGGCGCAGATGTTCAGCACCATCTGCATTCACACTTCTCTATTTCCAGACCCAAACAGCCCAAATTAAAGCCTGGTTTCACCACACTGAAGTAAAATTTACCCTTGGTGTATCTTCATTTTGGTTTAACTCATTTCTTCATATACATCTAAATCAAACCGCTTTCTCTTGTAACACTACTGACATTGGAAATCAGTGCCCAGTTTCATTTGAAATGCCCAACAGGAGAAATATCAGGGTTCCTTCTTGCACTTCTGGTGGCCTCTTATTTCCTAGCAAAATCCCAGCACTCCGAATTTGATTAAAATCCCTAGTAGCGACTATGCATACACTTCAAAACACAGCTACAGCCAAAGTATAAGTCAGTACCAATCACATACTTTTATATTGTTTTTCATTCCCTGCGCCAATTTTTTCTACACCGGGGTCATGGGAAAACAGTCCCACTTCCCCTTTCAAATCAATATCTACGTGTTAGTAATACAGTGTAGCTTAAGCTATGCACTTTTAGGAACCTTTTTAATCATCAGATGAAGGTGACACATTTATTTTCAGCAACCAAAGAAGAGGTATTTCTTATATCAGATGTTTTTAAAACACTTCTCTCTGCACTTGCTCATGAACTCCTGCAAATAAAACTCATCATCGGCCCAATTCAGCCCCACTGTGAGTGAGTGCCATTCTAGGGATACATTTGGTCCCATGTCTCTAAATCATTGCCTCCCTGAATTGCTAATACATTAGTCTACTACCGAAGTATTTCTTATTTTAAAAGCCAAATCAGCTATTCTACACCAGGGATAAAGGTGATGTGCATACATCTGTCATATGGTCCTCAGTAAGGTGAGAACAGGATGGTTATGGAGGAACTTCTGTAGTTAAATGTCAATTCTGGCATAGGGTTTCTAGGGATTACCCTGTTCCTGCTGCAGAATACTGTGGGCTGGATCCAGAACTGTGTTACTTCAGTTCTATGTTGGTGCGAGACCACTGATGTTACCCCTTCTGTGATTAAATTAATCACTGTTGCATTGTAAATGATTTTTCCTGCTCCTACTAGTGACTTTCTTTTCTGCATTTTTTAAATCTGGGTCACTGTGCCCCTGCTCTGGGCACCTCTCCAGAAACAGGTGATTCCAGCAAACCTCTTCCTCTACTGCACTGCTGCTCTCCCTTTCTGTGAACTTGGAAAAGAATAAAAAGTTACAGTATAAAAGCATGTGAGTTAAACATGATCTTTCATAGACTGCACACTTGGACGTAACATGAGCATGCAAAATACAGAGTGCAAGATTTTGCTTCTGTCTCTAATATTGAGCCTTTTAATAATTAATTGGGAGGAATGGGTCTGTGGAGGGCAGAAGAGGAGGAATTTTTGAATAGATGGAATGTGGAGATTGTGGTGGAGAGGATTATAAATATGCTAGAGTTCCACAGGACTCTCCGCTGTCTCTCCCCTGCATTATAGGGATCTGAGATTACCTTCTAGTTTTGGCTGAAACTTGGTAGCTCTGAGATGAAGCTCAAGGAGGAGGTTTTTCCTGGTCATAGTGTTTTCAGTCCTTCTGTTAGGTGGTTCATAAACTAGCTTTCACCCTACTGAATTACACTGCTCCTTTTCAGTCTGTTGCAGAAAGGAGTGTGGATGGATGCCGTTGTGGAGAAGATGTGAACGGCACTTGATAAGTAGTACACTGGCTCAGCACATCACCTTTTATTATCCTGAGCACAGAAACTTCAAAGCTGGGATAAATACTCTGAGCACAGAAGCTTCAAAGATAGGTTGAGTACGCACTGTTCTAAGTGTCACAAAAAGTGGATGAACTCATTGATAACAGTCAGTGAATTCCTGAAGTAAAGAGTAATTAGATTACTTTACCTTCCTACATTAGAGCTCTTCTGTTCATTCTATTACTCAGTTTCTGCTGTAGAGACTGAACCATACCAGATTGGCAAGGGGGGGGGGGGAGTTTAAGGCCCACAAAACTATGTCATGACACGCAGATAATGTAACAATCTTGCTTTAGTGCCACATTTTATAAGCATAAGAAAATGAGTAGAATGATCCTTCTTCTGTATGTTTCTCTTGACCTATATCAGTACTAATCATTTTGGTGGCTTTGGGGCTTGGCAGAGAACAAGACCAACTTAACCCATATCTATCTATAGCTATGTAAAGGATAAATCAGACAACCTGTGGGTCAAAGGTTCAAAAGAAGGGATGGTGTGGCAGCTGGGCTGGAGCAGAAAAGCCTGTGCTGGGAGCTTGGCCTGAGTCTTAAACAGTTATCAACAAACTCAAGATTTGTCTGTCTGCCCCTCTAAACTAACAAACACAAAAGGTAACTACTTAGCTGCAGTGCTTAAGCAAAGAGCCTGGCCTTGGTGTTTTGGGCTAATACTGCTGTGCTGTGCTCCTCTTCTGCCTAAGTCCTACTCAGCACTGACCTTCAGAAGAAGCAGGCAAACTTTCTTAACTGGCCTGTTGGCTCCTTATTGGTCAGTGTCTCTTCTTAGCCTTTCCACTCCCCTGGAAGACTCAATGCCATTGGTATCCTGGCCTGAGTGGATTTGCCTTAAGCGGAGGGTGGTGTCTAGCACCTTTAGCAGGGGGCAGAGAAGCCCTGATATATCCCCCCACAGACAGTTTCTTGAGGAGAAATGCCTTTTGACATTTTATGCACTCCCCTATGTTTCCCAAAATGTGATTTAAAGCAGGGGCATTGGGCTGCCAGAATGGTCTGGGGTGTAACTCTGGCACCTGAAATCCAGGATGGAGCAGCACTCCAGCACTTCACCTGGCACATGGGGTTACAATGCCATTCAAATTTGGCCTGGATTCCCCCCCACATCCCCCCATCATGATACCTGATGGAGGGGCTGCCAGGCCAAATCTGAGTGAGTGGTGTTGCGACCTGACACACGGGGTTGCAATGCCAATCAGATTTAGCCCAGCTACTCCTCTGTCATGATGGGGGGGTTAGTTGGGCCAAATTTGAGTAATGGCATTGTGGCCTGGTGCCTTGGGTTGCACTGCTGCTCAGGGCTAGCCTAGCCACCCACCCATCATAACAGAGGGACTACCACCTGCATCAAATCTGAGCAGTGCTGTAACCCTGTGTGCCAGGTTGCAATGACACTCATCATTCAAATTTGGCCCAAGTTGTTTGAGTGCAGGGCAGGTGATGGGAGCAAGTGGAACCACTGGGTGGCCATGATTGGAAGGCACAGCTCTAGCCCAGGACAGGACTGGGGTGCTGAGCCTGGGGGAGGAGTCGGTGAGTGGCCAGAAAGGTTGTGGGAGTAATGAACGAGGGGCTGGGAACAGGTTGTTGGTGGGCTACAGGGTGAGTGGGGAGCATTGGGGGGTGGGGGGCTGTGGCTGGTGGGGCTGAGATGTTGGGGTGGTGAGTGGGATATATGTCAGGTCTACTGGGATGTTGTGGGGGGCCATCAAGATAAGGGGTGATCAGCCAATTAAATTGGGGTTATGTAGTGCCCAAAAAGTAGCTGGAGCATACAAGTGAATCTTGCTCTTATTTGAAGTTTGCAGAGAATATTAATATTGTAAATACAGTATTTTACATGCGCCACCACTGGGCTTTTTGACTAATTACATGTCCGCTTTGGATGTGACTTGCTACTTAGTTTAAAGTTTGGCATATAATTGAGTTACAAGTATTTTATCTTGATATGATATGTGTATTTATTATTAATGTCTGAAATCTCATATTTGCTGTTGCACAGATTGTTGATGAGATAACATTTACTGGTAAAGTGTAAGTTAGGTTTTTAATATGTGTACTTTATCTTATGACATCACTCATAAGATAGATTGTGGAAGCACGTGTGATGGCATTACCAACTTCAGATCACTTTTGCAGGGTTCCTGCATTATAAAATTTAGCACTACATCACTTGTTAAAAGGACAATGCCAGGTTAAAAAATAACGTACCGTAAAAGAACCATGTGTTAGTGTAGTAACTGCTCCAATTAGTAAAATTGAAACAATTTTTAAAATCTTACTTTCTTTTCACTGTTTTATGCTATTTGTTACCCCCCCCCCCCACACACACACATTTTTCTTTGGTTGGACAAAGAGAATAGACTAGGCAATTTCATTTTTGCTTTTTGTCATTTTCGAGTCAATTTCATGTTAAGGTTTTATGCAATAGCACAATGTAATGATATCTGGGTTACAATGACAACAGTGTAGCAGAATGGTTATTTATTTAATTAAATAGTTTTGGCTGGAATTTTAAAATTTCTGTTGATTTCACATTTTGTGAAAGCTTATTTTTGTGAAACCTAAATGTTAGGCTGTGCCACCCTTTAAAAAAATCTAGGTTGTTGTATGCCAGCTTCACAGCTGGTGTAAATCATTGGGGCTCCAAAGACCAGAGGAGAGTGACTGGCCCTCTGCATTTTGGGAAGTGTGAGAGACTGGTTTCCTGCCCTGATGAAAAATGCTTGAGAGTCTATGGCTTCTTTTGGGTACAACTGTTGTCTTTTTACACTCTACTAAATCTCTCCAAACAATACATGGAAATCAACCACATGCTGAGGCCTCAGACCTTTAAATTTGGCAGTAAATTGTCACCTGTCCACTTTATAAGCTCAGGTAGGAATTTCAAGTGAGCCTGTTGGTTTTGCCTGGTGAGTTTAATGATAAGCATAAATATTGTTTGTGCAGCAGGAAAGGATAGAAGCTTCTGAACCCTACTAGAATTAATCCCTGTGAGTTTGGATGGTCTGCTACTTGATTTACTTTAATCCCTTTCTTGCTTTTTCCCAATTCATGAATAATATCAATATGTGGATAATAAATAACCTGGTGAGTAATAGCTAGAGCTAAGTATGTAGCTCCTTCTCCTCCCTTTACACTAGCCAGTGTTTGTTTTCCTGGCTCACACACTCTCAGACCAAAGCAAAATGTTGCATAGCATCACATAATTTCTCCTTTATGTACTTTGCTCCTAGCTTTTTATCTGCTGGGCGGAAATAAATCAACATCCCTCCTCTCTTGGATCTGTGCTGCAGAGCCTGTAGTTAGAATGCATCCTATTTATACTTGTAGCAAGGAGTGCTTTCAGGCTACTGCTTTTCTCCCATTGCAGTCACTATTAATGCCAATCTGACCTTGTTGCTAGGTGGTATGTCCCTTAAGCAGACAGTTGCTATTGCTGCTTAGGGATTCTTGCAAATGTTGTTTGCTCTTTGTTCACCTGATGTGCCAGAAGTGTTGAAGGATCAGTACACAACTCAAAATTTTGGGAATTTCAGTTCCTATGCTGATTCACTTATAAATCAGTAACACATTCCATGGTTTTCCTGACTACAGAAAGGGTGAAATTCTGGCCCTATTGAAGAGAATGGCAAAACTCTCTTGGACTTCAATGGGGTCAGGATTTCTCCTTATGTATACACTTTGCTGACCAATGTCCTTAACTATAAACATGGCAGAATAAGTTTCTATGACAATTCTTAAATCTGATACATTTCTGTTCTGTATGTCATGACCAAGATTTTGCTCTCCCAGTAGCTTGTAGATAGATTTCATTTAAAAAAAAAAACACTGCAAAGATCAGAACATTTATATTCTTTGATCCTACAAGGAGTTCTACACAATGCCTGGGGAAGATCCCCATTGACTTCAGTGGGAATGTTCAGCATAGCGCAGAATCAGAGGTGTCCAAACTGGACATAGAAGCCTGACTTTAGGCTCCTGCTTTTGAAAATCTCAGCCTACAATGTTTTGCTGCTGACAAAAATACGCACACATAGGGTGACCAGACAGCAAGTGTGAAAAATTGGGACAGGGTTGGGGGGTAATAGGAGCCTATATAAGAAAAAGCCCCAAATATCAGGACTGTCCCTATAAAATTGGGACATCTGGTCACCCTACCCACACACTCTTTGACTTTCAAAGAGTTTATTGAATTTGGATGAATTTATATGTAATACCTAAATATTCCTCACTTTTCAGGGGCTCTGTTTGTTTAGGGTCAGATTCTGCCACCCTTAAGGTAAGTAGAACCATACTCTGCAAGTAGCCCCATTGAATTTGGAGTGGTGCAAAGGGGCTGATTGCAAGTCAGAATCTGGCCCTAACTGTGAAATTATCAGAGCACAAAGAAAAGGGATCCATTCTTTTTCCTGTTCATATAATTAGAATGTTTCAACTGATGTTGTTCAAATGTGGCTCAAACTGAAATGTCAGATTAAAGTCTAAGCAAGAAAATTTACAATGTGAAAAGGTGGGGTTAGAATGTAATAGCTCTTTCCAACTGTGCGTCTGGTAGTTCTAATGTGATTCAGTCTGGCAGAGGAAACAGAATGTTTACAGTTCAGATTCCTCAGGATATTTGGGAGGGTATTATCGCAAAATATTGTCAAAATTGTAATTGCATTATGAAGAGACAACAATAGATGCTATTCCTCTGTGTGGATCTAAGAAACTAGCATTTAATTTATAGCAAAAATGTCAATGGTTACCTTAACAGTTATAGCCAAATAGGTCTCAAACAACAACGATGGTTCCATGTATATGTTTTTTTCATTCACTTCTTTGGCTACATAAGACACTAAGATGGCAATTGGCTTTATTCCTTCCAGCATTGTTTCTGTTTGCTAGTCACACAGTAGGCTACTTCTAGTTGTAGTATACCTCTTTTTATTTGCTTAAAATGCTTCCAGTTATACAATACAACTATTCTTCAAAAATTTACAACAGACAGGACATCAACCTGGCAGCAGTCATTAACATTTATGATATCCTGCCACTGAAGTGAACTAGTACAACAATCACTACTGTTATCATTGCAATATACTGCAATTATTTGCACAGCACCAGGCACGGTACAATAGTATTAATATTATTATGAAGGTAAGTCTGGATTTCTGTTTGCACCTCTGTTTCCTTTACATCATCTTTTGATTTAAATATAGATCCCAGCTCTTCTGGTTTGAGTCTTCATCATTTGATTCCTTTTCAATATAGTTGTTTGAATACAGATTCCTAAAAGGTCAGAAATACAAAACAAAATCTGCTATAATCGGGTCAGACAATCACAGAAGAATGAAAAACGGCAGATGCAGATAATACTGGCTGTCTCGTTCTGCAGTGAATGCTTCTGAACTGGACTTCTCTTCTGCTTCATGCAGGCAAAATATGTGGTTTCAGAGCAAGACACTTGAAGCAGAATCGGGCCCCCAAATTAACAAATAGTTTGGATTACAGGTATTTTTAAGGAGTTATTATTGTGTGTAAAAATAAAATTCACAGTAGAAAATAGTTGTTCCAAATAATAATAAGAGTTGGGGAGGAAATGACTTTCTTGCCACAGGAAAAAATTAAAATTTTGAAAATAATATTTCCTGTCTTAAATCAGGATGAAAAGTTGAAATCTCAAAAGTTTTCATAAGTCACCAAACCAATCTTTTTATTTTTGGGTTCAGGTCAATTGAAACATTTTTTTTTTTTGACATTTTAAAAAAATTTTGGTTTTGACTTTTAAAAACAATTTTTATGATAACTGCTTAAATATCACAACAAAACATTGTTTCAAAAGGAAAACAATGGAATTTTTCATTTTGAAAATATTGCCATGGAAAGCTTCAACAATATCAAAACATTTTAAAATGAGAAATTCATCAAAACTGACACTTTCCTTTCAGTTTAGGTGAATTGGCATTTTCCAACCAAATACCCCAACATTTTGTTGAAAAATTCCTGATTGTAATAGTAATGCTTTTTAATTTGATGAACTTTGGGCCTGATTCTGCTCTCCATACTTAGGCAAATCAAACTCTCACTCAAACACCCAGTTGAGATTGCTTGAGTAAGGCTAGCAGGATTGAATCCTGGCTAATTTATCATTTGGAGGGCGTTCAGCATGCTTTTAAACACTTACCTGTTATTGCCTTGCTCAGATTCTTGAATGTCTTGTGATAGGTGGGCAGGTAGTGATTTCCCAAATCTTTGTGGCAAGTTGGCAAGTGACTGGATGGAACTTTTAACAAACGGAGATCTGCCGAACCTGTGTAATAAGTTAGGAGCACATCTAGAAATACTGCCTTCAAAAGCTCTCCCAAATCTCAGAGGCAAATTAGCCACTGGCTTAATGCTTCTGTTTTCTTGAACATTTCTTCCAAACCTCAGTGGTAAATTAGCAAGTGAATTTGGCATCTTGTTGACTGTGGGAGTGCTCATTTTAATGATGTTTTTTGATCCCCAGTCTTTCAGTTCTTCAAAATTGAGACTTCTCTGCTTTTCTTTTAAGAAGTCTTCACTGGACTAAAAATAGAAATAATGACACAATCATCTTTTTACACTGATGATAACCTGTCTACATATAAATCACATACAGGAGGTTGTTAATTGTCAGGTTTCTGTAGGCACAGACACAGGGGAGAAGAATATACTTTCCTAACACTTTTAGAATGCGAATTCCCCAAACATTTTTCAGAGTGTGGACTCTTCCTTGTAGATTGATTGTCTTGTAGACTATTTCCTTCCATTGGCTACCAGAGAACATCCCTGTGGCAACTTCAGCAGTTGTTTACATGGAAAAGTAAAATTAGGAATGCATTTCTGTATCTTTATCTGCTTTAGTGATACCCATTTTTGCCCTAAATGTCAAGCACGGTCTCCTTTTGCTCATTTTATCTTCCCCTTCCATCTGTTCTGTTCCTTTCCCTCTCTCCCTACTCCTTGCACTTGCTTTTCTGCTGTCTTGTCCTCTTCTCCTCCTCTTCCTGTACAGTTGTTTCCCTTCTTATTGGTCTCCTTTTCCCTTGGTTCCCATCTCCCCAGCTTACTGGCCACGCTGCCCAGCCATTGGAGAATTCCGCTGGCCTAAGGGAACTTCAAATTAGTGTAAAGCTAACAGAACCACTCCTCCATTCCTGGCATACGCGGTGTGCCAGGATCATGCTCTATTCCGCTACATTGATCCTCTACTGGCATAGGGGCATTTAGGACCTTGAGCTCCTACACTGCTTTATCTCATGGTTGAGCTGACCAGTACAGAACCACTTCTATTGCACCCAATCGCTGTGCTTGGACACAGTGGAGAATTGAGTCCAGTATATTAATTGTTTTATGAAATAATTAAAGTGCAGGTGTTCCCTGAAAAGTGGCTATCTAAAAATTATTTTCTTATGCAACAGTGTTCTCTGCGCACAGTTAAAGTCATATCTTATTTTTGTGAAATTGTGTTGTTAAGTTTCTTGATCTTAAAAGCAGATCACTGCAAATAAGGTATTCAATTTAAGTTAAAAACCAAACATTAACATTGTCTACTCCAGCCCCCATAAGTTTTTATGAATGTTTATTTCTCTCAGCACTGCAGGAGCAAGCATAGCTATTGGAGAGGGAGCTGGAGTCTATTCTAGTTCAGACATCATTAGCAGAATTGTCCACTTCTAACTGTGGGATTCATAGATTCATAGATTCTAGGACTGGAAGGGACCTCGAGAGGTCATCGAGTCCAGTCCCCTGCCCGCATGGCAGGACCAAATACTGTCTAGACCATCCCTGATAGACATTTATCTAACCTACTCTTAAATATCTCCAGAGATGGAGATTCCACAACCTCCCTAGGCAATTTATTCCAGTGTTTAACCACCCTGACAGTTAGGAACTTTTTTCTAATGTCCAACCTAGACCTCCCTTGCTGCAGTTTAAGCCCATTGCTTCTTGTTCTATCCTTAGAGGCTAAGGTGAACAAGTTTTCTCCCTCCTCCTTATGACACCCTTTTAGATACCTGAAAACTGCTATCATGTCCCCTCTCAGTCTTCTCTTTTCCAAACTAAACAAACCCAATTCTTTCAGCCTTCCTTCATAGGTCATGTTCTCAAGACCTTTAATCATTCTTGTTGCTCTTCTCTGGACCCTTTCCAATTTCTCCACATCTTTCTTGAAATGCGGTGCCCAGAACTGGACACAATACTCCAGCTGAGGCCTAACCAGAGCAGAGTAGAGCGGAAGAATGACTTCTCGTGTCTTGCTCATAACACACCTGTTAATACATCCCAGAATCATGTTTGCTTTTTTTGCAACAGCATCACACTGTTGACTCATATTTAGCTTGTGGTCCACTATAACCCCTAGATCCCTTTCTGCCGTACTCCTTCCTAGACAGTCTCTTCCCATTCTGTATGTGTGAAACTGATTTTTTCTTCCTAAGTGGAGCACTTTGCATTTGTCTTTGTTAAACTTCATCCTGTTTAACTCAGACCATTTCTCCAATTTGTCCAGATCATTTTGAATTATGACCCTATCCTCCAAAGCAGTTGCAATCCCTCCCAGTTTGGTATCATCCGCAAACTTAATAAGCGTACTTTCTATGCCAATATCTAAGTCGTTAATGAAGATATTGAACAGAGCCGGTCCCAAAACAGACCCCTGCGGAACCCCACTCGTTATGCCTTTCCAGCAGGATTGGGAACCATTAATAACAACTCTCTGAGTACGGTTATCCAGCCAGTTATGCACCCACCTTATAGTAGCCCCATCTAAATTGTATTTGCCTAGTTTATCGATAAGAATATCATGCGAGACCGTATCAAATGCCTTACTAAAGTCTAGGTATACCACATCCACAGCTTCTCCCTTATCCACAAGACTCGTTATTCTATCGAAGAAAGCTATCAGATTGGTTTGACATGATTTGTTCTTTACAAATCCATGCTGGCTGTTCCCTATCACCTTACCACCTTCCAAGTGTTTGCAGATGATTTCCTTAATTACTTGCTCCATTATCTTCCCTGGCACAGAAGTTAAACTAACTGGTCTGTAGTTTCCTGGGTTGTTTTTATTTCCCTTTTTATAGATGGGCACTATATTCGCCCTTTTCCAGTCTTCTGGAATCTCTCCCGTCTCCCATGATTTTCCAAAGATAATAGCTAGAGGCTCAGATACCTCCTCTATTAGCTCCTTGAGTATTCTAGGATGCATTTCATCAGGCCCTGGTGACTTGCAGGCATCTAACTTTTCTAAGTGATTTTTAACTTGTTCTTTTTTTATTTTATCTGCTAAACCTACCCCCTTCCCATTAGCATTCACTATGTTAGGCATTCCTTCAGACTTCTCGGTGAAGACCGAAACAAAGAAGTCATTAAGCATCTCTGCCATTTCCAAGTTTCCTGTTACTGTTTCTCCCTCTTCACTAAGCAGTGGGCCTACCCTGTCTTTGGTCTTCCTCTTGCTTCTAATGTATTGATAAAAAGTCTTCTTGTTTCCCTTTATTCCCGTAGCTAGTTTGAGCTCATTTTGTGCCTTTGCCTTTCTAATCTTGCCCCTGCATTCCTGTGTTGTTTGCCTATATTCATCCTTTGTAATCTGTCCTAGTTTCCATTTTTTATATGACTCCTTTTTTATTTTTTAGATCATGCAAGATCTCGTGGTTAAGCCAAGGTGGTCTTTTGCCACATTTTCTATCTTTCCTAACCAGCGCAATAGCTTACTTTTGGGCCCTTAATAGTGTCCCTTTGAAAAACTGCCAACTCTCCTCAATTGTTTTTCCCCTCAGTCTTGATCAAATTCTGTCTCCTGTTACACCTGTGCAACCCCACTGAAATGTGCTAATCTGAAGACAAAGGGGCTGCACAGGCAGGGGTGCTGGAATAATTTTTATAACACGGGTGCTGAAAGTGGAAACCATATATTTGGTTGTTATTTCTACTTCAAGCCAGGGGGTGCTGCTGCACCTTCAGCACCCCTAGTTCCAGGACCCCTGTGCACAGGTATAATTAAGGTAATATTTTTGCTTGCAGAATTTTTATAACTGGCGATGGTGCAGAAGGCAAAAATAATATAGACTCTCAGGTCCCAGGGACTGCTTCTAGGGCAGTTAGAAAAAAAAATCACTTTATATATATATAAACTGTGTAAATATAAACCAGGTAAATTTGATTTGGTAGCTATTGAGACACAATAAATATGGACCCCACAATGATATTTTATAGTCACTTTTCAGGGTAGAACTTTAAGTCCGTTTACCACATCAGATTTATAGTATTTTCCGTTTATCATTATTATTTGAACATCACAAACATTCCTTTATTAATTTGGGATTAGTAATGCATCTTTTATAAGAATAAAAAGTATGACAGTTTCTTACTGCATAAGCAAAAATCAATTCAAAATAAACATCATCCTGAATCCCAAGGTTTTACTGCACGAAAATCAAACCATGAATTGCTTTACACACTACATATAAGCCAGTGGATAGATTTCATGAAAGTTGTCTCAACAAGCCTTCTTTATGCTAGTGATGTTATAGGACCTGATCCTGTGCCACTGAAGTCAATGGGAACTTTGCCACTGACTTCAATGGGCACAGGATCAGACCTGCAGTTCTCAAAATAATGTCATACCAAGGCAAATCTTACCTCAGAATATTTGTCACCATAATCTCTGCTCTGCAGACTGGACATTGCTGATTCATCTAGGCACAAAGTATTTGATGTTAAAAAGACAAATATGGCTAAAGTAAATAAAATAAACCTTTCGATTGAGATGATTTTCATTTTCTCTTAAATTAAGTTTACATAGAGAGCTCAGAATCCGTACAGCAAAGGAAATGATCATCTTTTTATACGATTAGAAAACAAAGAGATTCCTTAAGCTGTGACATCAACCCCAAATGCTTTATTTCTTAATATTAATTAGGGATGCAGTTTTAAATATATATTTGAAGAATGTTGGGCATTTGTTTTGTGAACATATTTAATAAACACTGCTTCCTGCTGAAAACACATTGCCTTTACAAATATTTTCCTGGCTATGAAAGAGATTTTAATTAGCTAACTTTGAACGCCTCACCAATCAGCACTCATAATAACCATGTTTCATTGCTACATTTTAACAAAAGCATCTTGTTCCTGTTTCTCGTATCAACCATCTGTTAAGGACGTAGATACAAGACTTTGCATTCTTCTGATTACATTATACTTGGAGGATGGTTATAATGCTTGTTTTGAGATGAGCAAAATTGCAAACATAGGACCCATTGAAATCAATGGTTTGTCTTTCTATTAACTTCAGTGGGCATTGGATGGGCCCTGAGAGACACTTAGAACCCGCAAGTCCCACTGAAATCCATGGATGTTTCTTTCAGGATCTGGCCCATGTATTAAACATATTCATCCATATTAGAGCTAAACAAGGAACATGCCATTAATTACCAGGCCTATCTGTTGTGTTTTTAAAAAGTTTCAGGAGGACATGTTGGTTGGGTATGGTGCAATGAAGTTTTAGGGCCAAATTTTTCAAAGCCTATCTTTAAAACTGCATCCATAGGTTTATTGCACACACTTGGTTGTATACACTCATTGAGTAGACAGCCTATTACCCAATTTGTGCACAGATATGACTGTACCTGCACTAGCCTTGAGGCTGATTAAAATGTGGCCTGTATCCTTAAGACGTGTATGGAATCTTCTAATGGACATTTTGATGAACAAGCATGCACCATAAAGCCTGCAAATATTTCATGAGCTAGAGGCACATGCATGATATGTGCCCAATTCTTGAATATGAGCTTCTATATAGATTGTACAATCCTATATGTTTGGGGTTTAAATTGATAAATAGGCTCATTAACTGAACATCCAGGTGCATAAGTACTATAAGCACCAATCTGAGGACACAAATTAGAAACTCACATTGGAAAATTGGAATAAACAGGAATAATTTTTGAAATTCTATGCTGTGGTTGTGAAGATGAAAAGTTTCTTCAATTCCACCATAGTATCTGCAAAATTCTAAGAAGAGAAGTTGTTTTATGTTGTGAACAACCTGGATAATCTGGACTGTTTACATCCACTACAGTTGTGTGTTCTTCACTGGGAAGTATTTTTGAGTTTGCAAGTAAAATCACTCTGATTAGGACTAAGCTACTTGTTTTCATGGGCGCAAAGCTGTGTGTGTGGCAAATACAGAGTCTTCTCTGATTTTAGTTTTTGTGGGAGCTTTGGATTGCTTCAGCCCACAGGATTTGCATCTGCAAGACTGATGGATTTTCTAAATTCTTGTTCTTTATGGTAGCCATTCATAGTGGATTCTCCATCACTGGCAATTTTAAAATCAAGATTGGATGTTTTTCTAAAGATATATTCTAGGAATTATTTAGGGGGAGTTTTATGGCCTGTATTATACAGGAGGTCAGGCTAGATGGTCACGATTGTCCCTTCTAGCCTTGCCAGTTATGAATTAATAACAGGGAATAACGAATGTACTTCAGGTAGTAATACACCTCTATCCTGATATAACGCGACCCGATATAACATGAATTCGGCTATAACGTGGTAAAGCAGTGCTCCGGGGGGGCGGGGTTGCGCACTCCGGCAGATCAAAGCAAGTTCGATATGACACAGTTTCACCTATAATGCGGTAAGATTTTTTGGCTCCCGAGGACAGCGTTATATCGGGGTAGAGATGTATCTAACATTTAGTGAGAGTGCCTGTCACGTTATTAATTTAAACTGGGACCATATAGAACATGGTTGCAGCCAAAGTCCTGTAGTGGCACCAAATCTTGTATAAAGGGGATCAAATGAGGTGTCTAAGACAAGGTTATGGTTTGCTGGTTATAATTATGCTGTCTATATGTGTGTATCAATTTTGTAGTTGAAGTTATGAATATTGGCTCTATACTGTCTGTATTTCAAACTTATGCTATGCTTCTGGGAGACATCCCAGACAAGTTGGTGTTAGCTCTGCCTAGCCTGCTTGATGGCCCATTAAGGGCCATCAGCTATACAATTGACCCATTGAGAGAAGGCAAATACGCCCTGCAACTCAGCAAAGTATGCAGGGACTCGCCCATGTGACTCCAGACGCCATTTTGCTGTAATTTTCCACAGTAAGGACAAAGAGGTATTCTTACACCTGGAAAAGACTATAAAAAGGCTGATGCCTCTCCTCCATCTTGTCTTCAATCCTGCTTCTTACCTCTGGAGGGACTTTGCTACAAACTGAAGTTCTACACAAAGGACTGATGACCCATCCCAGCTGTGGATGTACTCCAGAGACTTGAGTTAAACCTGCAGTTTATTCTATCACTGCTACAAGCCTAAACCAAGAACCTTGCCATTACTGTATGGAATTGATTCTATTTAACCAATTCTAGCTCTCATCCGTATCTTTTTCCTTTTATGAATAAACCTTTAGATTTTAGATTCTAAAGGATTGGCAACAGCGTGATTTGTGGGTAAGATCTGATTTGTATATTGACCTGGGTCTGGGGCTTGATCCTTTGGGATCAGGAGAACCTTTTTTCTTTTACTGGGGTATTGGTTTTCATAACCATTTGTCCCCATAACGAGTGGCACTGGTGGGGATACTGGGAAACTGGAGCGTCTAAGGGAATTGTTTGTGTGACTTGTGGTTAGCCAGTGGGGTGAGACCAAAGTCCTCTTTGTCTGGCTGGTTTGGTTTGCCTTAGAGGTGGAAAAACCCCAGCCTAGGGCTGTAACTGCCCTGTTTTAAGCGATTTGTCCTGAATTGGCACTCTCACTTGGGTCCCGCCAGAACCGCATCGTTACAGTGCCATCAAATTTTCCTTTTATTTGGCCATTGGATTTTGAACATTTCTTTCTCAAATGGTCTTCCACTTAACTGCTGAGAGACATTCTCTCTCTTAATTCAACAGACTTGGCAAGAACCAAATGCTTCTGAAATACTTTGAGTGAGAGTCCGGTCCCATTTTCTCTAGGCAGGATATGGACAGTTGGGCTGCTATTGTCCATGCTGCAACAAGTGTCTGTGAATCTCTCGGTTTCAGTCTCTCTCCTCCCCACTCTCTCATGTGTGAGTTTGTTTCTTAAATCAATTTAGAGGGGAGTTCTTAGGTATGTTATGCGCAGGGCAATCAAGGAGTAGCTGGCTCCTGAGGGCTTAACTTTCCCCTCCTGGTTTATGTTATGTTCATGGCATACACACAGAGAAGTTAGATGCAAAACAGAACACTTGTGCTGGAAGATTGGAACTATTTTATTTCTTAGAATTCAGAATGATCACACACAAGTAAAAACAAGCAGACTGCTCCCTAAAACAGAGCCACAACTCATCCTGCCTTGTTATAGGCTGACTTTCTGCAGACTGACAGCTACTAGGCCCCATCACACACTTCCCTAGAGACACCCCCCCCCCCGCCCCATCCTGCAAGGAGGAGCTGGAAAACCCTCTGAAAGTGACAGCTTACAATTTTAACAGTTTTCAGTACACACTGTTTAGGCTTGCCTTTGACACAACCAATTCCTGAGCACATGGGGGCCACTGAGCACTTTTTAAAACATTGATTGAGTTCCCAACCTCTTAACTGCCCAATTAACTCGGGCTCAGTCCCAAGTTTTAGGCGAACCCTTCCACCATCCATGCAGAAAAACTTCTGACCTATGTTTGGAGGTGCTTTAAGCATAGGGGATAAGTTTAAGGGTTGCCAGCTGACTGGTTTTTAACTAGCCTGGGTGGTTTTTGTACTACCTTTCTGGATAAAAGATTCAATGAGTCAGAGGTTTTTCATTTGGGACACCTTAAAGTACTCTACAATTCACATCCCCAGATGTTACAATAAGATAAGAAAAACAATAAAATAACAAAAATACACATAGTGGGGGTTTTGCTGTGTGTGTGTGTGCGTATGTCTGTGTGTGTGTATGTAAAGAATGGTTCTCCAAAACATTGTAGTAATAATTAGCTATAGTTGGCATTTAGGACCCATTTTGGTGGGAGGGTGGCCAGTTGCCATTCTTCAGCATCTCAGATGTGGCAATGAATTAGAACTCAGGCTCTGCTTTAACTCGAGCTGGAACCCACCCACTTTGTAACGAGGAAGGAGGCAACAATCATTTGAGTACCAACAGTCTTTCAATGCCCTTCCCACAGTTCCCCGCCTAGGACAGACAATTGTCTGGGAAAGAGTCCTAGAGTGTCTCAGGACAGAGTACAATGGATTATGCTCCCAGACACACACAGGTGAGTGCAGGACATAGGAATGTGGATAGGACTTTGCAGAGGGGATGCTCACACCTGGGCTAGGCTAATCTGGGTGGCTCAGACCCAGCGGCCAACCACCTGGGTTAACTGTGCAGTGAAGACATACTCTGAGAGCATTCAGCACCCAGAGTGTTCAGGGGACTTGTCTAGGACTAAACTCCTATTCTGAAAATACTTGAAGTACCCAAACATGCATTAAGCTCCCAATCTCAGTGCCCATCAGGCACTTGAGCTAGGGCAGGCTTTTGAAAATGCTGACAATAGTGTGTGGGCCCATATGCTGGGATAGTTCCCAGTGCTTTCCTGAACGCTAGAAGTGATCCTTCCTTGCTGCTTCTGCAGTGGGAGTGGGCATGGGAAAGAGTTCTCACATACCACATACCTGTGCAACAAGGAGCAGGATCTACTCCATGATAATTATCTGCATTGGACTAGAGAACATCTACTTTGATATTTGACATTAAAATGCGATTAGTAGTAATGGTGTAGAGCGTCCCAAACTATAAGGATCTCAGTCCACAATAAGTTACAGGATTCCAGTGAAAGAACAAACTTTAATATTGTTCATTCCATTTCATATAATATAATGAAAACCCTTATCCATTATTAACAACGTATTGTGTGAAAATTATGTGTTACATGACTCATGTCGCCAATAAGCATCCAAGCATTTCCATAATGATAAAATCATTCTTAGCACATTCATTTTGCCATTGCACGTTATATGACCTTTTTAATGGCTCATTTTGAATAGCAAGACCTAAAAATGTATATTTTTTTCCATTGAAACAACAGTCTGGTCATCTTTCAATCATTCTGCATGATAAGCAATACGCTGTTCTAGTTACACTGTGTTCTAGTTATGCTATCGCATACAACAGTTTAGTACAGGAGGCAGCCAGGTATCTTCAATAAAAATCAGAATTTTGGTAGTGTTTGATACAATGGGCATGATTTTCCTCTTACACCACTATAAATCAAGAATGACTCTACTGAAGATACCTTGGTATAAAAACCTGTGTAAGTGAGATCAGAACT
Organism: Terrapene triunguis; assembly: GCF_002925995.2. NCBI lineage: Eukaryota > Metazoa > Chordata > Testudines > Emydidae > Terrapene > Terrapene triunguis. Next base: position 16,001,696 of record NW_020664435.1, on the reverse strand, counting down.
GGAAGTGTTATTTTGGCAATGATGATCATTTCCATCTTTATTAAGCGCAACATTGTCCTGTTCTATCTGCTTGTGCAGGAGAAGAAAGGAGCTTATTCAGCTACCTGCATTGTGGATCACAGCACAGTGGGGAAAGCAGCCGCCTCCTCCTGCTGTGCTGAACCAGGGCCTCCATTTTAAAATAATCCCCCTGCTGTACATAGCTGAGAATTTCCATTATTCAGGTAGTCTTAGGTGAAGAATTGATACAAATAATATTATTTTAAACACTGCACCTTAGGAATCAGCCTTCAGTTCAAGAGGTTTTTTTCTTGATTAGCCAAATCCAGCAAATGAATGCGTAATATCACATTTTAATATGCTTTTTCCTGGCTGCTGGGGCAACCGAACAGCCCAGGAGACAGAAAACAATGGGGGTGGGCATGGGTTTGAGTTATTATAGTAACAAGCTGAAAAGAACTTTATCCTCTTGGTAAATAAGGTGTGAACAATAATTTCAGGTTGGACAGGTTCTTCAATTATACATTCATTGTAGTAATAAAATAAACATGTTTCCAATAACATTTGGACTAGATTCCTGTTTTTTACTAACTACTCTGCAGAGTATAGTACTGTACTTACTACACACAGCAGTATATTGGTATCTCTAAACCATTCTTGTCTATTAAAAATTAAACCCTTTTACCATAAATTATTAAAAGTACCTTCACTGGCTGCAAATCAACAAAGGCTTTATAAAGTCTTACGAGAAAGAGAGAGCGAGAGAGAGAGGAAACTGATTAAATCTGGATCGGCAGGCAATGATTAAAGGCGTCTGAGGAAAAAATATATTACATTTTAAAACTCTTTCAGGACTTAAAAAAATCATTAGTAGCTTTTGTTCAAATTAACTACTAGGCGAAGGCCTTTCAATTTATGCATTATTCCACAATTTATTAGAATTTAATTCTACACTCCAAAACTGGCATTATTAGTATACTTTTTATTTAGATATTTCCACCTCCATTTTACTGTGTAATCCTTATAGAAATGGACATTACTGGACCCATCTTATCCCTTTAAGCATGATTTTGCACTTGAAATATTGTTCTTGTTTTGTCCACACATGTCCAGTGGAGGGAAGTATGTGGAACGGAATGAAGACTGAATTATTTTCACATTGGGTAAATATGAGAGTATTTAGACAAAACAGTTATATTTCCTGGAGTGAGAAAGAAGCTGCATTCATCTTGCCACCAGAGCTGAACAAAACATGTCAAGTTTTCATGTGATGAAGTTCATTCAGACTGCTTTTAATGTAGGTTTGGAATGAATGGGGAGAGAAATCCTCCATTTGCCCTGTGCTGTTTTGTGATATGGGGAAAAGGTTGGAACAGAAAATGGCATTTTACTGAACAGTATGGAAATTCGTGTGTCATAGGTGAAGGAGCTGATTGTTAAAGTGGCAATCCATCTTGCATTATCACATAGCCTTGATCTGAATGTTATGTGCATATTCATCAGCACAATGGGAAAATTACAATGAGGACGAAGGAGCAAAGATATTACAATACGGTGCTGGTCCATGACTGGGTCTCCTATGCACTACGGCAATAAAATACATAAATACATAATAACAAATAATAAAAAGACATTTAAATGGATATCCTCAGGAACTCAGCTGCTTGCGGGCTTGGTTGCCTAGCAACCCAATGCGCTTGGCTGGGCCCAATAAACTCTCACTATATGACTATGCTCCCTGACTGGTCAGTAGAACCAACAGATCACCATTTAAGCTCTGTAGCGCAGTGACTGCTCAATGCGTTCCTTGCCTACAGCTGCTCCAGACTTGCTTCCTGTCTATCCCTTGCCTGCTCCGCTCCAGTCCTACTCCCTGTCAGCCTCTAAACTCCTGATTCTTAACTCCTTGTTTTGACAACTGGCTTGCCTTCTGACCACACCTCTGCTTCTGCCCTCTGATTATGCTCCAACCACTAGCTTGCACTGTCTACACCTCAGTGCATGACAGTTTGAGCAGCCACTAGAAGATAGCAGGGGCTTCACTTCATAGCATGGAGCTAACCTCTGGAATGAACCCCATCAGGACTCCCACCCCCTTTTCAGATGTTGACGGAGTCCTGAAAGGCTCAGGTAGCCATGCTATATGACCAGAATGCAGCCCTCCAGGCTCAGGTACTGTTACCTGCACAATTTACAGCTCTACCCCTATCCTCCCTCATGAGTACTCAGGGTGTAGGGCTCTCACCCCCTACCTATCCTTGTGGGTACTCAGGGTATAAGGGACCGAACTTTATCCCTGTGTGGGCTCAAGGCAAACACCCGTTCCCGGTGGACTCAGGGCTCTACGGGTCTGCTAGGCCTTTTCCCAGTGAAAGAGTCCTCACACAGTGAATATCCTTAAACATGTACAAGTATTTATTAACAAATCAACAGAATACCACACCAAGCATCTTATGCTCGCCTCTCCCAATAAAACGGACAGATGTCTCCCGATGGCCAGTCAGGGTCATGTTGTCTGGGGCTTCGGCTTCTACACAGTCTGGTCGTGCAAGGGTTAAAAAGTTCTAGCAGCTTTGGTCTCGAACTGTATTCTGGAGTTAAGTTCCAATGAGCTTGTTTTCTGACCCTTATTATATAGTTAAAATGAGGATTTCTTTTATCTATGGCGTAACCAATTATTTTACTTAAAATGTAGCTATGCAAAAACGCTAACCAATCATTTTCACTATACAAGAATTCACATGCCTAAGACTGCCTACTCATTAACTTTTGTATTTTTCAAAGTTAGTAAAAACTTCTTAAGGTCTTCTTGTCTTTGCTTCATTAGCAAAAACCTCATACTTTTTATTATCAGGAAGAAGCTGTAGAAACTCAAGGTTAGCTTGTCCATTCTCCTGACTTTGTGAATATCCATCTATCTCATGTTAGTAGGTCTTAAGCTGCAGCTAATGCTTTTCTATCTGTGTGCATGATCTAGCGCCTGAAGGATTAAGTCACAAACCAATTTGTTCAGCAGTGCCTGGAATCTGCTAAGTACCTAGGATATACCAAGATATTTGACAACCAAAAGGTGAACATGCTACCTCCTCTCTGCAGTTATGATTGCCCAATTGACCTTTAAGTAGGAACAGAGGTTCCTTTTGGATGCATATACACCCTATCCAAACCCTACCTGCATGCCCTCCAGGAGTACCTTGAGGAAAATCTCCAGAATGGGTTCATCCATCCCTCAGCTTCCCCAGCAAGTTCACTTACCTTCTTTGTGGCCAAGAATGATGCCTTCTCTGACTTCATGTTGATTATCAAGCCCTTAACAAGATCTCCATCCACCTTCCTCTCATAAATGAATTCCTGGAAAGACTCCATTCAGCTCAGGTCTTTACAAAGACCTGCATGGAGCATACAACCTGGTCAGAATCTGAATGGAAGATGACATTTTGAACCAGTTACAACTATTTTGAATATTTGGTCATGCCATCTGGTCTATGTAAAACTCCTGGTATTTTCCATCATTTCATGATTGAAGTCTTCAGAGACATCCTTGACCAATTCATAATCACTTACTTAGATGATATTCTCATTTTTTCAGAGAATCAATAATTCCACGTGCACACTGTTTTTGATCAGCTTCACCAAAATGAATTTTAAGCAAAACCTGATAAATTTGAATTTGACAAGGATACTGTGGAGTATCTGGGCTATGTCATCTTCCTACAGGACTTGCCACAGACCCCAGCAAGGTTACAGCCATCACCAAGTGGAAGGCATCTTCAAATATATTCAGGAGGCAGTGGTTCCTTGGCTTCATGAATTTTTACCAGTGATTAATCCAAGAATTGTCTAACCTGATAGCTCCTTTAACATCCCTCTGCAGGAAGGGGGCTAAGTTCATCTGGTACACTGACATGCAAGCCTCTTTCAACCGCGTGAAAAAGGCTTTTATTTCTGCCCTCAGTTTGACCTATCCAGACTCCACAAATGCCTTCATAGTTAAGACAATGCCTCAGACTTTGTAATAGGCACAGTCCTCTTGCATTTTACCTGCCCTCACCAGTTGCTTCATCTCTGCGCCTTTTTCTCTTGGAAACTGACCACCACTGAGAGAAATTATGACATGTGGGACAAAGAACTCCTGGCCATCAGTGGAGCAGGAAGCTCTCACCACTGTCCTTAAACCCTCTCACTTTGTCTGTGGGACTATCACTAGTCACCTGATGACCACTACCTAGTCCTTGCTTCCAAGTGACTGGTTTGCATCCCCAATTTGCCAAACTCGAAGAACCACACATGCTTCCCCAGTTTCAAAGTTTCATCTACAACAAGACCTCCTTTATTGCAGGGATCATCTCTACATTTCTGAGGGCAGCTCCCAGCTTCATGTGCTAAAGCTGTGCCATGACTTGCCCATGGCAGACGTTGTGGCCAATTTAAAACCTGGACTCTGATTACTAGGTACGTCTGGGGCCAACCCTATGAACGGATGTTAAAAGCTATGTTAGGTCATGTGACCTCTGTGCCCATATGAAGAAACTGCAAGCCAAACCTGTGGGCCTCCTTCAGTCCCTCCCCACACCTCTGCATCCTTGGTCCACACTTCCAAGGGCACTCAGTTATCCTAAGCATAGTGAACCTCCTGACCAAGTTGACCCATTTTATTCCCTGCTGCACTGTTCCATCTGCCCATGAAACTGTGCAAGCCTTCCTGCAGCACATCTTTAAGTACCACAGAATGCCAAAATGCATCATTTTGGATCAAGGCCCTTAATTTGTTGCTTGGTTCTGGCAGAAATTTCTCCACCTTCGTGGCACCAAGCCCCTCACCTCAACAGCTTACCATTCACAGGCAGATGGCCATACTGAAAGAGTCAATCAGACCCCGGAGCGGTACCTCCCAGTTTCCTGAATTTCCATTAGGATGATTGGCTTCCACTTCTGTGTTTAGCTGAGTTTGCATCCAACAACTCTACCCATGCTTCAATTCAACACACTCCATTTTTCCAAACTTTGGTTTTCATGCTGGATTCCATCCCAGCAGCCATGGAGCTGGCCCGCCATTTCCAGAAAATACCAGTAGGTCAAAGAACACTTATTTGCCTCTAAAGAAACATAAGCATTACGCAGATCAAAAGCGACAAGCTGTCCCATCCTTGCAGTATGGGATAAAGTTTATCTCTCGACTCAAAACCTGGGAACAGACCATGCTTCAGCTAAGCTTGACCACTACTACCTTGGTTCTTTTTGGATCATGGAACAAATAAACCCTGTGGCCTTTAAGCTTCAACTCCAAGAATCCCTCAAGATTGACGTCTTTCATGTTTCTCTCCTCAAACTGTTCAGCAACAAGTCTTTACCTGGGGCTGGTAGACCCCCCTCCATCCCTAGGAATTGCCTATGGGCAGGAGGAATATGAAGCCCATCAGGTCCTCAACTCCTGATGTGTCAGAGGAAAACTCCAGTATCTGACAGACTGGAATGGGTATGGGCCAGAAGAGAAGCCCTGGGAACCAGAAGAAAATGTTCACATTCCCGATCTCCTGTGGCAATTTCACCAAAGGTATTTTGGCAAGCCAGGGCTGAGGGGCCCTAGGAGGAGCCCTCAGGAAAGGGGTACTATCAGGAAAACAGCTGCCTCAGGGCTTGGTTGCCTAGCAACCCAAGGAGCTCAGCTGGGCCCGATAAACCCTCACTAAGTGATATGCTCCCTGATTTGTTGGCTTTTTTGACCAATCACCATTTAAGTCTGTAGCAACAGCAGCACAGTGGTTGCTCAACGTGTTTCACACCCGCAGCTGTGCCATACCTGCTTCCTGTCCACCCCTTGCCTGCTCCACGCCAGCCCAAGTCCCTGCCAGCCTCTGAATTCCTGATTCCGACCATTGGCTTGTCTCCTGACCATGTGTAACGATGCTGGTTCTGGTGGGACCGAATTGAGAGTGCCAATTTAGGACAAATTGCTTAAAGCAGTGCAGTTACAGCCCAAGGCTGGGGTTTTTCCACCTCTAAGGCAAACCAAACCAGCCAGACAGAGAGGACTTTGGTTTGCCCCACTGGCTAACCACAAGTCACACAAGCAATTCCCTTAGACACTCCAGTTTCCCAGTATCACCAGTAAGATGCAATACAGGCATAATACAGTATTTGCTTCTTTTTTTTTTGTCTCTGCTGCTGCCTGATTGGTTTCCAGTTCCCCATGGGGTCCGGTAGACTGGTCATTCCGTAACTCTGGTATTCGTATCTTTGAGATTCTACTGTATCCACATTTGATATATGCCCCATGCCTCAGATACTTCCCTTATTAACTGAGAAAAGTAAATCTCTTCTCTAGACCTTATAAAAGGATACTGGCAAATCTCATCAGAAGTGGTATTTAAAAGGAAAACAGCAGCTGAGACATCATGAGGCTTGTCCTGATTCAAAGCCTTTTGGTCTTTATGGAATCACAGTAACATTTCATTGCCTGATAGACTGTACTATAGTCAGAAGACTGTAGGGACAGTGAGTCTATCTGGATGAGGTCTGCATGCCTGTTTGAACAGCATTTTGGAAGTGCCATGAGCATAGACTGAAAGCAGTTAATCTCCAGTTTACATAGAAAAATGATCAAAATATTTTATTTGAAAAAGTTTGAGGAAGCTTCACATTTGAAAAACGAGTGTTTCTAAACAGCGAGTATTTCTGTAGGCTAGATTTCTTCAGAGGATTTGGATAAAATAAATTATCTAGACTTACTAAAATTCCTTTCCTTTCAGAAAGGTATTCAGATGTATTGTCAAATATACCCAACCTCAGCAAAGTAAATAAATCCTAGAAGTAAGCTATCAACACACTTAGTTAAGCTATTAAAAATATTGTGCCACAATGACACACATTGATGCTCTGATGTTACAGTAGGGCCTAATCCTGCAACCATTTTCTACTTATGTTACCTCAGTGGGTCTGTTCATGTGAGCATAAGGAACATGTTATTCTACTGCTTGAGAAACTAAAGCTGATGTGTGTGTGTGTGTGTTAAATATATTAAAAGTTTACATAAAGTTGTTTTAACTTGTAACATTATATAACAGTATTTCAATCTTCTAGAATTGAAGAGTCTACAATTCAGAGTAGTTAGTTAATTATGCTATTATTGTTAATGTTTCTCAGTTGGGTTATAAATATATATCTCTGGGATCAGGACAATGATCTAACTTTACCATACAAGAAATCAGAATTTGAGACTCAAACTACATCCTTTGTTTTTGGGCTCACAGGATCAGTATTCTGTGGAAGTGTGATGGCCACCACTTGGAAAGGAGGATGGTATGCATGTATTCATATATGCACAGAAGTAGGTATATATTTATGTATACAATACATCCCTCAGCAATGTTTTATCAGAATTAAAAAATAGTATTTAATACAGATCCCCTATATGTTACAGATAATCTATTTTTACACTTTTTACATGGATTTAAAAGGCCAAACTTATCACGCTATAGTAAGTCTCTTCTTGTTCTTCTGAAATTGGTCGGGTTTTTATTCACTTAGTGCTTTCTCTCTATAAATACACATCATGTTGATTGCCAAACAACTGTCCCAACAGCACTATGCATTTGTGTTCTACAATTGTAGTGTACCCACTTTCTACATATGTTTTTCATTAGAAAAACCTTAAAACTGCATCAAAAACTAAACTTGATATTAAAATGTTTTTCTTATTGCTTGAAAAGTAGTTTCTTGTGAATTGCGAGATGAGATCTGAGTGTTGGGGGGGGGCAGAAAATTCAGAAATCCCAAAAAAATAAAATGTGCATTAAGACAGTGGATTAGAAACGAACCCCCTAACATATTCAAAACATTTTAAAAATGTTACTTGCCTCCAAGAAAGCCTTCCTGAGCTTAATGTGACTTGATTGCCTTTATATGTTGTTATACATTTGCTGGGTGAGGTTCTCTAGTCTGTGGTATACAGGAGGTCAGAGTAGACTATCATAAATCACAATGGTTACTTCTTAAAATCTAGGCACTTGTTATGGAAAGAATCCTTGGTTGGGAGGCAGGAATTCCTGACTTCTGATTCCAGCTCTGCCACTGTGGGCCAACCACTTCATTTTTTTGGCCTCTAAAGGGGTTGAGTCACTGTTTAGAAGACATTATTCAGCTGAAATAACTTCTCCCAGTGGTGCAGTTAAGACAACATTTTCTTTCTGGGAGAAAGAATGGAAGGATACAAGTTTTTAAACATCTTTTTAAAGGGATGTTAAGGCTGATGCTGTTAACTGTATAAAAGGTGAACATCTGAGACTTACTCCTTAGAAAAACCAGCCTGCCTTAATTTTCCCAGTTGGGTGATCAATAAGTCCACTGTGGCTTTTAGGTATCAAACAACACCCTCCCCCCTTCTTGAGAGGCTGAATTTATCAGCAGGAAGTTCAAACACAAGAAAGACCTTCACCCAGGCTTCTAAACAAAGAGACAGATTCCATCTGAGTTTGTCAGTCTCACTTGCAGGCCCACTAGGCACTCCTGACCTTGATTCCTTCTCTGGAGTCAGGACCTTCCTGCCAACCGTAGCTCTTCTCCTGGTGTCACAGGCTGAGCATCCTGCAGTTAATCTGGGTGGTCCCTCCCAGAGTTCCACTCTATTCCCTTCACGCTCCTTTCCCCCTATGAACCTCCTCTCTCTAGAACCACCCAGCTTCAGCTAGGTCTGGGAGCCTTTTATCAGGTCCAGGTGCTCATTAGCCAATTAGCTGCAACGCAGTCACCTAAGCAGTTCATTACTTGCAGGTGGGCTGAGATGGGCTCATTCTCCTTAAAGTAGTTTGTCATGGGTCAATTGGGCCAGCCACCTGTGACATAGTGTTTTTTAAGCCTACAAATTAAAGACTAGCATTTTAGAAAAATAGAATATTTCCCTAGTTTGCAATGTGTTCGGAGAGCCCCATCAGATCAATAGGTCAATCCCGTGTGCTCTAGGTGTGAGGTACAAATGTTGAATGTGGTATATGACAGAAAGCTATCTATGCAGGTTTTTATAAGCAGCCATGTTTTCCTGTAGTCAAATCATGTCAACTGGAGAAAAGGCTGGGACGAATTGAATGGAAAAAGGGACTAAAATTTCTGAGCTACTGGGATCTCATAGAGATACCCCCCCCCAAACACCTGCTCTTTAAATGAACAGTTAAAAATAGGACTCTCGTTCACTATAAAATATAAAAGTGAAATATACAATTTATTTTTTATAAAAAATATAAAATATAAAAGCTCATGTGTTCAAGTTCTGGGCTAGTTGGGACAATTTTTACTCTTTGCTCATTTCTATCTTTGCTCTGCTCCTATCTGCCTTTCTACTCTTGATAAGCAACAACAAAACAGGCCAACAAAAAGGTAGTCTGTCTTTCTGCAAGTCCAAATATGCTTTCTGAGATACGATATTAGCCTGGTTGTCAACAACACAGTAACTCCAAAGATGGGATGAAATAGATTCTCTCTGCAGTCATCTCACTTGGGAAAGAAACTAAGACCCGCAGATAGCCATGGCACAGACAACCTAAAAGAAAGGTGGAAGAGATCCATAACTGCCTACTGGAGAGTGGGTCTGATCCAATCTGGCAATTCCTATGTTCCTATCAAAATGAATCGATTTCTTTTCCTTCCTCTATATTTCTTTGTGGTTTCCTTGTTGTCTGTGTGTCCCTCTGTAATCTGCAGTACTGTTCTTTGTGAATATATGAAATATTAGTAAGATAGGACCATGGCACCAGTATGCTCCTAATGGAAAATATGACCCTCAGAGTCCTATGAATGCAAGTGAATAAAGGAACACTTGAATGATTTTCTGAGGCTGCTCTGTGTTATACCAGGGTAGCCAAATCCTTTCACAGGGAAAGGATCAAATGAAACATGCAAAAATGCTGAAAAAGAAATCCTCGTGTTACATTTATACAGGAAATAATTGAGCATTTCCAGCTATGCATTGAAATCAATGAGATTACTCACATGCTTAAAGCCATGCACAGTGAGGGAAGCAGCAGGAGCATTGTGTGATAACTAGGAAGAAAGAGGGAAAAAGAGGCAGAAGTGGAAGCAGACGGAGAGGCAGCAATAGCAGGAGTGAGGAGCCCGTACAAGGCTTCGATCCAAAGTTCAGATCCATGCATTGTAAAATGTAAGAAATAAGTTAATTTTGAATTATGGGACTGTAATTCCATCTCAGTATTGTAGTAACTACATAAGGCCACTTGAGCTTTGTTTTTATAGTTTATGGTATCACCACAACCCCCTGGTGGATTTATAGCCCTGGCATTGAAAAGTAGGTTGTTTATTGTTATACAATACGTCACAAGAGATATTGATAACAGTCACCTATTGTACGGCACCATGTTCCCCATGCTGTTGTATTCGTCTCTGGAAAATCAAAGTTATACTTTGAGACCTGGCAACCACAGAACAGGTATGCGTTCTGCCTGCGACTCTTTGTCCCATTAAGGGTGTGTCTTTAATTTAGCAGTGATCTGCCCAGACACAGAAAGGCATGTTGATTTCACATCATTACGTGACAAGCAACCTTCTAGTTCCAAATTTTCACATTTCCTTTTCTCTTTTTTTTACCCCTTGCAGTATGCTAATTCTCATCTTAGTCTTATCCCACCAGCTCCCTGATACAATCTATCAACCTAATACAAAGCCAAGTCTCCTAAAGCAAAAGTGAAACAAAAAAAGACACATTCATGGCCACAGTACTAGCATATAAAAAGCTATGCAAACTGCTAGCAGTGAACAATTCATTCATCACATTTAGTCCCTTTTTTATATTCTCAAATTATTTTCAGAAATATTGTTTTTTACAAATTTATTTATTTGAAATGATTGAACAATTGGATTATGAGAACATATTTGATCCTATAGATTGTTTGTGAACTATCCACCTTGACCAATGCTTTGAGTATTCATTATCCATAATTTCCTAGTTGTGCTGTGTGATTAGTAAATGAAGGTACATGATATTGTGTCTGCTCTTGGACTGAATGTCTCCAAAACACAAGAAGCTTCTAAACTAAGGATATGTGGTTAAAGCACTTGATTGGTAGAGCCTTCATCCGCATCTGATCCACGATCTGCAAAAATGGTCCACGGATATCCGCGGATATAAAGGGGATATCTGTGGATTTGCAGGACTCTATTGATTGGGTCACAGTTGAATTGGGTTCACTTCCTGCTTATGCCAGAGACTTCTGGTGTGGTCTTGGTCAAGTTATTTAATCTCTCTTTCTGTGCCTCAAATCCCCGTTGCAAAGCAACATTTTCCTCCTTCACAGAGGTGCTGTGAAGGTAAATCCTATAGTGTGTATGAGGTGTTCAGACATTACAATGATGTGCGACATAGAAAATACCTTAAAAACAAAGTCACACAAACACTTTTGATGCCAAAATGTGCGTGAATATGTATTCACACAATGCTTTCTTTCTGCAAACATTCTTGCAAACAAATATTTGCTCATACAAGTATTTAGAGAAAGCAAACAGAATGGGTCATGTATATCAGCAAAGTGAAACCGCATTCTGGTTCCAATTGGTTAATGTGCAGAATCCACTCAACTTTAATTCAAATCCTGGAAGTTTCAGAGCATCAGACAGCGCTTTAAAGGGATACTGTCAGTTTGAAATTTTTGAAAATGTCTCATCTGAAGAAGCATGGCTTCTTGGGTCTGGCTCCACTCCTGTCCCAACTCCTGTGGAGAGGGAGGGGTTCCTCCGTCTCCTGCTAACGTCTCTCATTCTAGCTCTTTCTATTGAGAGGTGGGATGTTCCTCCAACCACCACTCTCTTGTGGCTCGGATCTTTTCTCCCAACCATTCATTGATTTCAAGGCCAGAAGGAACCATTGTGATCATCTAGTCTGATCATCTGTGTAACACAGGCTATAAAACTTCCCCAAAATAATTCCTAGAGCACATCTTTTAGAAAAACATCCAATCTTTACTTAAAAATTCAGCGATGGTGATTCCACCGCAAACTTTGGTAAATTATTCCAATGGTTAACTACTCTCACCGTTAAAAATTTTCACCGGTGTCTGGTAGAGGGTCTTTTGTCTTGAATTCACCTGTGGGCCCACAGAGGGATCTGGAGGTAGATGCTTGCCCCCACTGCTACCAGGTGCTCCTTGGCTCATGCGGGGTTGTGCAGTGTTTCAGATAGTGGTGGTTGTTTTGTTCCTGGTGCTAACATGCTGGATTCGAAGAAAGATTGATTGGTTTCAAAGCCTGCACATTTGCAAACCATGGGTACTTCCCCAGGGAATCTACATGAGGTCTGGTCTATAATGAGGCAGAATCAGGGGTGAAAACTGAGAGTGCCAGTGAGAAGATTATTGCTCAGTCTCATTCAAGAGCCTTGAGCAGGGCCGGCGCTTCCAGGCAGTCGCCTAGGGCACCAGGATTTGGGGGGGCAGCATTTTGCTGCCCTCGGTGGTGGGGGGTCCTTCCGCGCTCCGGGTCTTCGGTGGCAGTTCTGCAGCGGGTCCTTCACTCGCTCCGGGAACCGCCGCCGAAGTGCCCCGAAGACCGGGAGCGCAGAAGGATCCCCCCGCCGCAGAATTGCCACCGACAGCCGGGAGTGCGGAAGGACCCCCGCCTAGGGCGCCAAAAACCCTGGCGCCGCTCCTGGCCTTGAGGCCTATGCTGGGCCTCACTAGTAACCCACTGAACTTGTTGTGTGTGTGTATGTGCAGATCTCAATATTAAAGATATATGATCTGCAACGAGGGGAGTGTTACCCCGGAATTTGACATTCCTGCCTGTACCCTAGAACTTGACAGTACTGCATCCAGCCATTTTGTATGTTCAGCCACTGCTGGCTGAAAACCAAACATCCCATAGCTAGGAATAATCTTAGGCCTTTGTGAGACAAGGTCAGACAGCTGCATACTTGCAGTTTGTTAGTGACAATGGGAGGATGGAACAGAAAGTTATGGAAGAGAGTGAGTGAATAGCACCCTTGATTTTAGGTGTCACTGACATATTGTTGTTAGGGCTAGAAATACTAGAAATGTTTGAGATAATGAGTAGTTTGTTGAAAATAGAATTGGTGACCCAGTAGAGGTTATTTTGCTGACCCACTAGGAGTCATCATAGGTTATGTGCTCTGTTAGAGTTAACTATAAAAGATTAGGTAAAAGTAAATACCTCAGAGCAGTCTGAGGGAGCTTTTCTTCATGCAAGGAGCAGACATCTAAACTCCTCATTATCTGGATGGAAAGAGGACCTCTGGATGTCCAGCTGGTGATCACTCAAAACCATCTCAGACTGTGGATAACTACATATGGGATGTCCTAAATCTATTGTGTATGTGTGTGTGTGCTTAATGTCTAATAAACAGTAGTTTTAGATAAGAGCATGCTTGCTTGCATCAACATTTTTCAGCTGGAAATGCTGTGTTCCCATTGATTTATTCCTGACTCTGCCAGGAGAGAAACAGTTAAGTTACCACTGCTTTGGGTTCTGAGAAACCCCAGGTAACACCCCTCACCAAACTCTTGGTTTGTCTGGGGATTTCCTTGGATACCCCTGAAGCTCCTGTTGCTTCTCAGTCCTATGCTGAGGACCAGGGAAGAAACTACACCTCTCCAACCCCAAACTCAGACACAACAGCAGCTCTGCTGTTGTCATCGGTAAAAATATTTTTAGAAAGGCTTAAGGAATAGTGTGCATATAATTCCCCTTAGAAGAATGCATGAGAGTGATGTGATCATACTAGTGCAGGACACAGGACATGCAACTGATCATCCACAGACTAGTGACACTAACTGTACATAAAGTGCTGTGAAATGCACACAATAAACAAACTAAAATGTAGAGAAAATTAATAATCTCTAACTTCCTTCAGTTTTAGTAATGTTAGGTGTTACTTATACCAAAACTACAGTGGTACAAAGTTATCTGACGGGAATGTGATTATCAGGGAGATGATGAGTCCTTAAGAAGTTACTGATACTTCCTGTACTTCTGCTGTGGGGATATTTGCAAATCATCACAGTGTCATGATGATCATATTCACAACATACAAACAGAGAAGTTAGATAAAGACATAAAATATTCCTTTAGGAAGGTTGTAATGCAACACCTACTTTATTTCTTAAAATCCAGAACTTTAACACACAGTAACCAATACCAGAGAGAGAAAAAGCAGGCTGCTCCCTAAGACAGAGAAGCACAACTCTCCCAACTTAGCTCTTGGCTGGGTCTTTCCAGACTGACTGTGATCATATGCTTTCCTACAGAGCCCCTGAGCCTGCAATCTGGACCAGGAAACCCCAAACAATTTAAAATGACAACCTACAATTCCAACACAGTTTTCAAATACACCACAGTGACTGCCAGTGAACACAACTGACAGGCCTTTTCTCCTTGTCCACTTAATTGTTACAAAACAAGAACTAAAGAACTTGTATTAGGTGCTCTGCATGTAGACAAGAACAGTGCACACAGGCTGGGGAAGGCCCTGCTCACATTTGACAGTAGCACAAGAGACAGTTTGATATCTGGGGAGGAGATGTAGGAGAAGGATGGGGACAATGAAGAAGAATACAAGGAGGACCTCATAGAATGTTAATTTAACAATGCAGTGTTCTCTCCTCCTTGCTCTAGTTATGCAGGAACTGACTGATAACTATCCTTCACTAATCTTATGCTGCTGCTTAGTATTCGGAAGCCATGACTGTGGCTGGTGCAATTGAGTTAAATTATTCATGAGTGGGGGGAGGGAGGGAATCACAAACTTCAGCTTATGACCAACACTCCTTGCCCTATGAGGTGGTGGGGGAGGACATGGAACTCCACAATACTTGGCAGCTGTATTTGGGACAAGTGCTCAAGCGGATTCAGGGAGTGTGAATCCATCAAATCAGGTCACTGATGGGTAACAAGGTCATAATGTGGTATTTTTAAAGCATCTTTAAAAATTAAATTTTAAAATAAGGTACTGGGGGATGGGCATGCTTATCAATCAAGCACTTTTCTATGCTATGCTTTAAGTAGTAATTTTATACACATGTTTTATAAGTAAAATATCTAAAACTATCTATTTAAGTCAGTCATAATGCTTCATTTGTGTGTGAGAGATACTGCAAACATTTTGTATGCAAATAGAAAGAAAAGGACTTATGGACTTGCCCAGCAGCCTCTCAATTTAACCACAGGAGGGCATGAGATATTTATTTAAGAGAAATTTTGACTGGAAATTATACAAGGGTAGTAAGCCTTATTGCTAAATAGGGATCTGAATAGCCACCTGTTCTTTAGCCCCTTGCTGTCAAACAAGAATTCTTGGCTAAAAATATTTAAAAATTAGACTTGTCTGAAATAATTCTAAAATTCAATACACTGTGGTGCTAATACAGTTGGACTGGGAAGAATATCAAAACAGTTTTTTAAAATGCTGATTAATTAACCTAAATCCCAGGTCTATATTTTTCTGACACTATTTTGAAATACAGTGGTTCTGTAAATAAAATCTTAAATCCTATATATAACCCAGTACATCTGACTTTTAGATAACCTGTACATTTTCATATATTTGAATTCAATGGTACAAATTCTTTTTTTTTTTTTTTTTTTTTTTGATACACCAGTATAAATCTGGAGTAAGTCCACTGAGTTCTTAGTTATTCTGGATTTACTGTGGTGTAACAGCCAATTCTGCCCTCACATGATATGTATTCTATTTGCTATTATCTATTGTTTTAATTGCTGTGGAAGGATTTTTTAAAGGAGAGTTTTTCATTCACTAGTTGCTTAGGAACTAATTCTATCTCCTTTACTCTCGGTACAATACTGGATTCATTTAGACCCCAGCCCTGCAAAGCATGTAAGTACTTGAGCAATTTTGTTGTCATCACTTAAGCATGTGCTTAAACTTAAGTATGTGCTTACATGGATTGGGGCATACAGTACCTCTCAACACGAGGAAGGTGGCAGGATGAAGCTCTTAATTAGTTTACAAATATAATTCAACATGCAGCGCAATTCTTTGCATTGAAAAAAGTGCATGTGGACAAGTCTCTCTTGACACAGAGGGGACTAAACCTATTTAGGCAGAGATAGCTCAGTGGTTTGAGTATTGGCCTGCTAAACCCAGGGTTGTGAGTTCAATCCTTGAGGGGGGCACTTTGGGATCTGGGGCAAAAATCTGTCTGGGGATTGGTCCTGCTTTGAGCAGGGGGTTGGACTAGATGACCTCCTGAGGTCCCTTCCAACCCTGATATTCTATGATCTACTTTGGTTTCCAAAGGGGGTAGAAGTGGGGCTGATTGCTGTTGTTTTTCTCTCCCAAATTTGTGAATTTCATTTGTTAACTGATTTGTATCAGAATATTTGTACCAATATTTCAAAGTCTGTTTGTCTATGCACTTTTTTACTTAGAAGACAAATCAGTAAATTTTGTTGTTAGTAAAGATGAGATATTTTTACTCCTGGTTTATTCAATTTGAAATAAAACTGAATGCTTAAACAACACCAAAGTATCATTAACAAAAAGTGAAAGTTTGTGTAATTTTTAAATTATAGGCTATGCCTGTACTATAAAATTCTGATCCAGAGCCTAACACCCATAAAGTGCAGAAGAGTTTGAATCCAGGATTGTGGTTTAAACCTTTATTAATGGTCCATTATGGAGTTTCTTGCACCCTGCTTTGAAGCATATGGCCAGTATATGGGCCCCACACTACAGAAAGGATGTGGACAAATTGGAGAGAGTCCAGTGGAGGGCAACAAAAATGATTAGCGGGCTGGGGCACATGACTTACAAGGAGAGGCTGAGGGAACTGGGCTTGTTTAGTCTGCAGAAGAGAAGAATGAGGGGGGATTTGATAGCAGCCTTCAACTACTTGAAGGGGGGTTCCAAAGAGGATGGAGCTCGGCTGTTCTCAGTGGTGGCAGATGACAGAACAAGGAGCAATGGTCTCAAGTTGCAGTGGGGGAGATCTGGGTTCGATATTAGGAAACACTATTTCACTAGGAGGGTGGTGAAGCACTGGAATGGGTTACCTAGGGAGGTGATGGAATCTCCATCCTTAGAGGTGTTTTTAAGGCCTGGCTTGACAAAGCCCTGGCTGGGATGATTTAGTTGGGGTTGGTCCTGCTTTGAGCAGGGGTTGGACTGGATGACCTCCTGAGGTCTCTTCCAACTCTAATATTCTACGATTCTATGATTCTATCAGAGTCAGGTGACTGCACTACTATATGAACTATAGGTGTGATCCAGTATGGCAATTCCTATGTTTCTGAGTGAGAAAGGCCAACTGCATTCAAGTCTGAATTTCAATCCAAACTTCACCAAAATCCAGAATTGTTTGGTTCCAGAGTTTTGGTTCAGGCTCATCCCTGATGAAAATCTATTACTGCAGGAAATCAACATGGTAGCAAGGGTGATAGCAGAAAGAGACAGCCACTTGCACAAAATTGTTTTTAAACATGACACAGTCAATACAGTAGAAGGCATGACTGGACTAGTAAACTGCAATTGCCACATATTTTTTTCTATGCTTTGAAACCCTATTATTTCAATGCCCAGCATTAGATTGGTTAATTGGTTAAAAATAAAATCACACAGTGTTTTAATATCATGTGCTGCAAAGAGCCGCAGGAGACACATTAAAGAGCCACTTGCAGCTCTCAAGCCTCAGTCTGAGAATCGCTGCTTTAAACAGTGTTCTACTAAAAGTTTGAATGAAGGAATACTCTTTCAAAAACAAAAAATCCTGTGCATTAAATACATAAATGCCTGGAGGTTGATGATCAACCTGCAAAACAAAGAAACACAAATAAATTCCCCTCTGCACTAAGTTTGAAAATTGAAATGAAACGACTCTTAAAAAAAGGAATGACCCAATCCTGCAGTCTTGCTCAGGCAAAATTCCCACTGACAACAGGATTGCAGGATCTGGGTCCAAGTTCTTGATTGTGGGTAAATCTGGCCACATCTCGTTCATATTCGCTAACATGTCTATCCCTTGTTGGCAATGAAACATTTGTAGGTACTAATTAAAAAAGCTATTATCCCAGTTACATTGTCTGTGAAACTGACAGTGCAATGAATACAATGTAGGATACTGTTTGCCTGTAAGCTTTTTTGATCCACTAATGAATCAAATATATTTGAATTTAGAACTCTCATAACTTTTTATGGAACACTATTAAACCAATTTGGTTGATAACCACTGTAACCTTTGTAATATATTGCAGCAGCAATGAGATTATTATTCCCGGATGTGGTTTCCTGTACCATGAGCTGTATGCCGATCTCCTGAAGTCCTTGCATGAAGGAAAATTTTAAAAAAAGATTTTTTTAAAAGGTTGCTTGTTCTTAAATAGAGATCTGATTAGTAAGAATGATTTAATATCTCCCTGCCTTAGAAGCAATGGAAATTTGGGACAGGATCAAACATTCCCTCCAAGTTGGCTACAACCTTCCTTGCTTAATATGTTTTTAAATGAAACATCTGACACATTTTCCAGCAGGGATGTTATTTTGCTCCTCATGCTGAAATGTTTCAAAATTCACTGAAAAACAGGCTGAATGGAAGAATTTTTTCCCCCATAGACATCTGGAGCTTTCTTTCAAAGCTGATGTGATCTTTCATCTGGACAAGAAAGGCTTTGATCCAAACTCTAAGATCCCCTATCTCCCAGTTAATTGGTGTTAGTGAGGTAGGTTTGACAGCCTCTGACACCAGTCTCTGGAATGCCTTACTCTATTAAGACCTGTCGGTTGTGACTCAGTCAACTCAAAGACATCAGCATTCTCTCATTTGACTTCTGCCCCTCTGGGGATGGCTACAGGTTTTACCTGCTTTCATTGTTTTTTCTCTTAAAACCATTCAATGTCAAGAACGAAATACACTTTTGAAACCAAGCACAAGGCACTTAGAGGCACATGTGATGAGCGATGTTTTTAACAAACTCTCCCAGTTAATAAGCAGGAGAAATAGCATAAGAGGTGGAGATAAAATCCAAGCATTCATTTCTTTAGGATCTTACAATTCCGATGTGTTCACGTGTATTTTTCTGCAGTATGTTTATTGAAGGATAACCAACAAAAGTGTTTTTGGTGGGGAAATATGCACTGATGATTTCCTGTATGAGTTATAGTGAAAATC
Organism: Terrapene triunguis; assembly: GCF_002925995.2. NCBI lineage: Eukaryota > Metazoa > Chordata > Testudines > Emydidae > Terrapene > Terrapene triunguis. The sequence goes on along the minus strand of NW_020664435.1, from coordinate 15,982,560 downwards.
ATTCAAAAGCATCATTCACTCTTTGATGTGTTATACTAAAATAGGGTTAGATAATTTAAGGCAGGGTTGTGACCAGTCCTTATGATGCAACACAGGGGAGTAAAGGGAACATGGTCTATTTGCATTGTGGGCACTAGCTTGGCAAGGACAGTATCTCCACAGGACAGCTATTCCTGAGCAGATAGAATGGGAGTGACTGTGCGGGGACAGGGAATGGGTGGAGCTGTGGTTCTGTCCCACCCAGTCCATGGATCAGTAGAGATGGGCTGGCCTGGAGAGGGAAGTAATCTGTTCCTGGTATAGGCCTATAACAGATTACTTTCCCTCTAGAGCCAGGGAAGAACCAGGGAATGCATTGCGACACAATGCTGTGGCAGCACAGCCACATGCCACCCCTCACTAGGGACAGACTACAATGTCACCATCTAGTCTTTAGATTGCAATGTGTTTTGAAGACGAGTAGTGCAACTCATAGCCTCTCATCAGGGCAGGTGCAAGGATGTTTCACACCTTAGGCGAAACTTCCACCTTGCGCCCCCGCCCTCCCCGAGCCCTGTGGCAGCTCTCCGCCACCCCCTCTTCCCTAAGGCACCCCCCCACGGCAGCTCCCCACCCCCCTTCTGCCCTGAGGCGCCCCCCCCGCAGCAGCTCCCCCCAGCCTGAGGAGCCATGGGGCAGCTCCCCGCCCCAGCTCATCTCTGCTCCGCCTCCTCCCCGAGCACGCCGTCGTCGCTCCACTTCTCCCGCCTCCCAGGTTTGCGGCGCCAATCAGCTGTTTGGCCCCGCAAGCCTGGGAGGGAAAGAAGCAGAGTGGGGTGGCGTGCTCAGGGGAGGAGGCGGAGCAGAGGTGAGCTGGGGTGGGGAGTTCCCCTGCGTGCCGCCCCCCTCTTACTTGCTGCAGGTGGCCCTCCCTGCACCCCCCTGCCCCAGCTCCCTCTGCCTAAATGCCGACGACGACCAGGGCGGCCGAAGATCCGGCCACTGCGGTCGCCGCCGAAGGACCTGAAATGCCACCCCCCAAATGCTAGCGCCCTAGGCGACCACCTAGGTCGCCTAATGGGTTGCACCGGCCCTGCCTCTCATTTCCAGAGACACAGGGCCTAATTTCCCAAGTGCCTCGCCCCCTTTTCTGGGAGTATGTACAGTTCTCAAGCTTCTGCACCTACATCTACACCTACATCTTCATGCACAGGTGTGCGACTCCATCCACTGCATGTGGTTTTAGGGCTGTCTCCTGTGAGATGCCGAGTGCCCCCAGACTATGTGGGAACCATTTGGAGATTGTTGTTTTGTCTCAGTGAGATACGGTCTGGAAAGCCACATCATTTTCCTGAGGGTCTCTAGGAGAAAACAATTGGAGAATCCTTCAACATAAGTTAGTACCAAAACCAGTGAGATGCTCCCTTTTACATGTCAGATATCAGGCAATACTGAGCAGTCCCAGTATCAATTCAGTTCCCTATAGTCACATCCCAATACTAAAAGCTCCAGGATGGACTCTAACACTGAAGAGGGCACCAGCTCCATAACATGTTGCCTCAACATTACAATTTATGGAAAAGATATAAGATCTGTGAGATGTGTTGTGTGCTAAGCTGGGGAAAGAGATTATTGATTATTATTAGTCCTGATATCCATGAGTGTACATTTGAACTGCAAGGTTGAAAATATCATGGATGCAGAGATTCCTGGTCCAACAGAGTTAAAGAATGTACAACGAAACCATTGTTGGTTTGTACTGCTTAGAAAGTATGTCCAGCTGTACATTACCCTGCAACTGTGATTGATCTGGAGACTTAGAGGTTTAATATTGATTAGAAATTGATATACCACTGCCACTTACATGTCAGTCTTTCTCAGAAAGTGCAGCCCATCTTTGTACTTTATAGCAAAGATCACAGAGTTCACTGAAGTACTCAATACTGGGTTCTCTGTATCAGTTTCCTACACCTGAGTTGCGGCACTTACACCAAAAGCGTATTAGAATGCAATGGCTTTGAAAGGCAGCTTCAGTGCATGTGTGGTTGGGAAGTGTAAGGTTTGACAAAGTAAGGATGAATCTTTGGTGATAAAAGGTGGAAACAAATTGAAAGCAGGATGAAAAATCCATTTTACAAGCAGAAAATGTAGCATAAGTAGGTAAGCCAGGAAGTAAGTAGATGCATTACCTTACTGACAATTGTTTTTGATGATTAGGACTGAAAAAAAATGTTTGACAATGCCAATCCTCCACTTGGCTAAGAATAAACAGACATTCAGGGCCCAGACCTGCTCTCCTTGAAGTCAGTATCTCAGTCTCCAGTAACCCAGTTCCGTAGACAGTGGGACTGTGTTGATTCCCCACGGTGTTACTCCAGTTTTGCAGCAGTGTGACTCTGTTGAGTTATGCAGCGAATCAGGTCCAGCACTGCTCTAGAAAAAAATAAATCAGCAATAGTTCAATGGCTTATGCAGACATTTAATGGCTATTATTGGTGCCCAGGCCTCTATGTTTGTTAGTTTTTTTTATCATGAATGAAATACTGATTTTTTTATTTTGGTGCTATGCAGTCCCCCGCCCCTCCCAGTCAATATATTCTTTAGGGAAAGGATTTTATTTAAATATGGCAAATGAAAAGACCAGAATCAAATGGAAACCTGTTTTCCACATCACTAGAGGAAAACAGGGTAGGGAGGTCAGTTGTTAAGTTATATACATTAGCTCAAAATGCTCTACATGAGCTCAGGCTATTTCACATGTTTAAGCACTGAGCGCTGATTCACAGTGACTTTGATGGAATAACCAGGCTTTATGCATTAGACTTGAAAGGCATTTGAATAAATTCCAGGTCAGTGTTTTAGGTCTGGCATTTCCAAGATTTACCCCTTGCTTGCTTCCTTTCAAGAGAATTGCAACTGCTTTCCCCAGCTTCTCAAACATTCCCAGAGAAATACCTCTGGAAAAGAGAAATCTGCTTATAAGAACTTAATCACTTCCTAGATTATTCATCATTTCAGCAACAAATGCAGGCAGCTTTTTATTTTTAACCCTAGAAGCACTGCTGGTGTGAGAAAATTCATGGCCCCAGCTGACAGGGCTTTCATTTACTCTGCTCTAACAGTATTAGATTGGCATAGATGTAATCTCATTAGATTATCCATGGAGACCTACTGGCACAGGAAAACAGCATCTATTGTTTTCTCACACGGTATATTGGGATAATCTGAGAGGGCCCTAATAGAGTTGTAACTATGCACATGCTGATTGGAAGCATTAAGAAGATTCACATACAGCTCTATTAATGGCACCAGGGAATCTGAATAAACAAATAAGGCCACACTGAGCAATAAATGTTAGCCTACAAGTACCGCATGACTTTCCTCATAACTACGCTAATTAACTGCTACAACATGAATAATTTTATGATACAATTTGGGCATTGGAAGGCATGGCTTAGTGGGCTAAGTATTATGTTTGAAAAGACTGCAAGACACAGATAGGGTCAAATCCTAGGGAGACTGCTCCCATCCTTCCACGGTATAGTAGCTCCATTGAATTCCATGCCGCTAACTGTATGTGGTTCCTTGGGAATAAAGGACAAATCCTTTCCCTACAGAAGTCAGTTGGAGTTTTCCTCTGGATTTCAATGGGAACAGGAGCAGGCTTGTGATCTTTGAAACCAAGGACTTGTTTGCTCTGCATTAAAGGAGCCAAGGCACTTCTTCTTAAGAGTTAGCGTTTACACCAATGTTCCTGGCCAAAATATTCCTTTCTTCCCCACTGATGTGCAGGCTGTCCATCTGAATGATGCCTTCCACCAAAGAGGTGGCTGAATTTCAGCGGTGCCCTATGTATATACTATGAAACCTGCTTTAAGCATAATGGAGTTGGCCACTGAATAACGATGGGACAGAATTGTGTTCAGTGGATTTGGGGACACTTTAGAGCAGAATCTTAAGATAGGCTAATAAAACTGATCGATTGTATAAGCTCTGTTTTGGTAGCCTGTCTTCTAGATGAAGATTGCTGGAGGAGATTTCATGTAGAGCCTATTATTACTGTTCCTCACTTGGTGAGCAAGGTCACGCCGAGTGAAGTCAGGTAGCTTCTTCCACTCCACGGCTAGCTGCCCTGAAATGAAAAATTGGATTTGAATCAAAACTTGGTCTCTTAGATTGAAGGGTAGAGCACTAATCACAGGGTCATCAGTCATTTCAGTGAAGAAGGATCAAATAACACACTATCCTTGCACTTTTAGGTCCTGTCTGGCCCTGTTAATTGTGTTAAAGTTTGCCCGGTCTTTCCCCCCCCCCAAAATTAATGTTGTGTCACGAGTATTTGGTACCCAAATTATTCGGAGTCTAAATATCCAGGGTTTATCTTGACAGGAGAGTTTCCAATTACTTTCCCATCTTTATTATTTATGTCCTTTGATGAAGATTTTTTTTTAAATGAATGGCTAAAGTTAGGCTTCAATGTCTATATTTAGGAACTAAATAAGTGTCCTGATATTCAAAAGTGCTGAACATCCAGGATTAGTAGCTCACTTTAGACACTCATTTTTTAAAAAAAAATTGGCCTTTATAACTGTTGTTATTCTGATTATTTATCATTTGTATTGCAATAGCACATAGGACCTGCAAATCATGGACCCATTGTTCTAGGTGCAGCACAAACACAGAAGAAAAAGTACTATATGATACAATTCTAATTACCACGGGGTTATACACCCAGCAGAATATGTTCAGATAACACAGCTACTCCATATTTAGGACATGCCTGTTTTCTGTAAGATATTCAGTCATCAGCGCTTCAAAAGTAGTTAACAAATAGGCTTTGATTAGACAAAATGACAGTGTTGCCCTTCCCTCCTGGCCCCTCCCATCATTCTTTGATGATTCTCTGGCCCCATGGCTAGTGCTTCTATCTGTTGCTCCCCATCATTTGGTATCTCACATAGTCATTCAGTATGAGTTGAGCGTGATTTCCCAGATCAGCACTAATGGCTGTTTTGGCTAAAATGACAGGCCCACTTATGCTCAAGGTTTTTTTTTTTCAAATGTGCTCAAAAAGAAAATGTCTGTGAAGGTGCAGCCAAGGGATGGGTCAGAAAAGAAAAGAAATTCAATTTAGTTGGGAAACAATTTAAATGCTTAATTAGTAAGGGGGGGCGGGAAATCCAAACCCTGAACAGGTGGTGTATTATTCTGCCAGGGATCTTGAATAGGAGTCAGTGCATATTGTTAGCCTGATGCAGAATGAAAAATGCGAAGACCTGCAGTACATGGATACATAATGGCATGTGAGCTGCTGAGATGAGGCCATGATGATGTGAAGAAATTCAATCTGTACAGGAGAAAACACTCCTTTTTGCCCACAGTTCTACTTTGAGATTTACATGGATGTGGCATTAGCAGGATCCTCATTTAGCTGCACATACCCAAAGGAACAGCAAAAATGATGGCCCAGAAGAAAACTGCCACATTTCAAACACTCCAGCTGTGCCCTGCCACCATCTCTGCCTTCCTCTGCCAAACCCAGTAATTTATGATTTTGTCTTTTGTATCTACAAAAAATGTTAATTTTATAGAATGAGGGAAAGACTTGGAAAAGAATAAAACAGTTGGTGAAGGGACACTTGTGTTTCTGTTAACTGCATTACAGTTTTTACCCCAATCTTGTAAATATTACTAAAGTTTACATGATCATTACTGTTGTGTACATGATGCTTTAAAATAGAAAAGCAGTGCCAGCAAATAACAGTCTCTGTTTCAAAGAGATTGTAGTCTTAAAGGCATACTAATCCAGCTGGCTCTAGAGCACAACACAATACTGAATAAATAAATCATGAATTTTGAATCATAATGATTTTCATTATTGAAGCCCAGAGAGTGTGCTCTAAAAGAATAATTATTGTTGCATTTGCATAAGAAGATGATGGCAAGGTCGTTCTTGTTCTGTGGGATAGAACCCAGAGGTGCTGGAATTAGGGGTGCTGGGGATGCTGCCGCACCCCCTGGCATGAAGTGGTTTCCATTATATACAGGGTTTACAGTTTGTTTCAATGGCTCAGCACCCGCACTATACAAATTGTTCCAGCACCCCTGGTAGAACTGTGTGTATATATATCTGTACGAAACAGCCTGGTCCATATATTTTTGGGGGGAATTAGCTGAGTGACAGGAAGTCACTGTAACCTCACTGCTACAAAAAGAAAAAAATGTTGCAGTTCTATGCCTGCTTTGTGATTAAGTGTAACTCACATCAACACTTCACCCCATGAGAAGGCTCCTTAGTGATCTTTTCTCTAGGCTGTATAAATGATTTTTTTGGTGTCCTCTCAAGGTAGCACTTTACCATGCAAGCACCCAGGCAGCAGTACCTCCCGCTTCACAGCGTCTCTGCAGAGTTTATGGGATGCTGGTTGGGGAACTCAGCCAATAGTAGCATGTGGCATAGACAAGAAAATAGGATCCTGGCAATAGCAAGTGTTTCCATTGCTTCTAGTGCTGCCGCAGCCCTGCTTCCAATGGGGAAAATGTAATGGAGCAGCAAAGGCCAATGAGCTGAGGATCTGTCCTCCTCCTCCAGGCCCTTTAAGATGTAAAGGGAAGGGTATGGGCTCCAATGTCTAGTAATATAAAATGTGTGCTGCTGAATACACAAAACTGGGAGCTATGTGGGTGAGTGGCTATTGCATAATCACCAAGTATAATTATTTTTGGATTCAGGATCTTTCTGTGCAAATACCACTATATCTAATGGTGGTAAAGTTTCAAGAGACCAGACCATCTGATTGCATCCTTTTAAATCATGCTAATATTTCTCCTTCTGCTTTATTCTAGAGGCTACACATGAGCTTGCTATACAGAGAGCTGCTGCCTGATGTAAACTGAAGGAGACCAATCTTTCTTGTGGGTCCCAGGGCTAACTTCTCAAGTCCTGGAGGATGCTTGTGATACAGAGGGTTTCCTGTACTCTCTGCCTGCTACTCATGCTTCATCCATTCATCTTAGAAGACCTGGACAAGACCCTATACACTAAATAGAAGAGCTCTAAAGGCAACAAAGTCCTGCAAAGCTGTCTGCTCTGTCACAGTAGCAATCCCACTGGAAAGGCTGCTGAATCAGATGGTAACAATGAGAGCTGACAGATGACTGTGGTACACTGTTTGTTGAATTGAAGTCATAACAGTCCAGCTGGTTGGTGGTGTTACTGGCTCATAGCACATATCCAATAATTCCTTACATTGTGCAGGCAGACACATCGGCACTTGGCACCCCTCCTGCCACATTTCCATTTATTAACATATCCCCATTTTGAAATGCATTTACATGGTTTTACAGGTTCCTAAATGTAAAAGTATGATTGCAAAGCCCCTCAAGATTTGGTTACAACTGAAGATTTTCTTGTTGAGGTTCTGCTTTTATTCTCTGCTGAACCACGACAGTGAGTTACTACCTTGCAAGTGACTCACAGGTATTTATTATCCCGTGTATAAAAGGTCAGGTTTTAATGTTCTATGTGATATATGTACGTGGCTCAAGATCAGGCAGTCTTGAATGATAGATCTTAAACTATGATTCAGGGGAAGGGGCAAGAAATGAGAAATCACAGCGTTCGTTAAACAAGCCTGAAAAACACTAGCACATATGTGCGCTGGAGATGGAAACCTGCCAATTCCAGCTGGCTTGCTGAGCCACATTCTCACCACTCATAGGCTATAGCAGGCTGAGAACGGAACTGAAATTTGAAACGCTCTGAGACCTTTTCTTTTTCCCTAAAGAAGTCTTCTGATTGCATAAGATACAACATTAATAGATAAAAATAATAATGCTTAGGGCTAACTCCTCACCCTGGTCCAGCCATTTTGTGACACTGAAGCAGTACGCAGAGACCAGAAAACTGCCCCCAGTTTAGTAGAGTCCTTAGGTGGGATAAAGCTGGCATTGCTGGGGGCCAGGCCAGACCCCAGCAGTGCCTGCCTGCTAACCTAGGATTGAGAGAGATGGGACGCGGGACATGGCCTTGGGTGGAAGGGGTAGGACTGGAGCACTCCACTCCACCTGATCCTCTGTTGCTGAGGGAGCATTGCTGCCAGTGTAATATAGAACAGCCCCTTGCATCACAGGCTAGACCGAGTTATGGGGTAGGGGAACTTGGTGGAGAGGGCCAGGTTCCCCTACCTCATAACCACCAGGTGGGGCTACTGCCAATGCTAGGTGGGGAGGCCACCCTGCTGACAGTAAAACATTTATGTTCTGACTTAAGCCTGTACAAAGTTTGGAAATTCAGTTAAAGTTTCCCCCCCCCCCCCGGCAGCTTTAGCTCTGGACCCATGGCTTATCCCACAGGTTACAACATGTACAAAATGTGAGAGCAAGGATTATGCCCAAATGACATTCAGTGACATCAGGCTGCAGCTCCTACTGACAGGGGCACTGGAACAATATGTGTAGTGGGGGTGCTGAGAGCCATTGACCCAAACTCTAAACCCTGTGTATGATGGAAACCACTTCATGCCAGGGGGTGCTGCACCCCCAGCACTGCTAGTTCCAGCACTTATGCCTACTGATGTCTCTGAGAGTCTTTCCATTGACTTTACTGGGAGCTGAACCGGGTTCTAGATGAGGATAATCATTCATTTGATGTTTTCACTTGATTCCCTCACTCTCAAAATATCGTTGTTATCTGCCCTCTTACACTTTTGCTTCCTTTATTAGTTACTGCTATAGACTGTCAGAGTCATAGAAATGACCACCAAATCATCTAGTCTGACCTCCTGTACATTGTGGGTGGAGGGATAGCTCAGTGGTTTGCACATTGGCCTACTAAACCCAGGGTTGTGAGCTCACTCCTTGAGGGGGCCACTTAGAGATCTAGGGCAAAATCAGTACTTGGTCCTGCTAGTGAAGGCAGGAGGCTGGACTTGATGACCTTTCAAGGTCCCTTCCAGTTCTATGAGATAGGTATATCTCCATATATTATTATTATTACAGGCCACTAAGCCCCACCCAGTAACTTGTGTATTGAGCCCAGTACCCTGGATTAGACTAAAGTATTACAGCCCTCTGGAGACTCAGCTATTGTGTGCCACAGGCAGAGGACAGGAGGGACAAAGGTGCACCAATGCCCGAGGCCTCTGCAATGGCAGGGAATTGATTTGGTGAGAAATTCCCAGATGATTCTAGCAAGACTTGATTTTGGACTTGAATCTCTCCTGCTCCTAAATTCTTCATTGTACAGGACAGGGGTGACCTGGGAGGGAACATCAAGGAGCTGGTTCTAGCTCCTGGATTCCCAGGCGAGCCCCAACCCCAATGTGAATAAGAACAGCTTCTGGGCAGCTCTGATTTGTGCCCTGATTGCAGGGTCCTTAATCAACCCTATGCCAGACGAGGACCACTGTTGCAGAGCTCCACTCTGTCATACCCCTTCCTGACCCTCACATGCCCTCTCTCTGCCCTGTACCTGAGGAGAGGGTGCAGGAACAGAGGTGAAGGGCCTCACTGCAATGCAGATGTACCAGCAGGAAATTCACCTGTACCAGGGGAATTCTCTGCTGACAATTGGAAGCTTGTTTACAGCCCCTTTACCATAGGTGCTGGAACTAGGGGTGCCGGGGTGCTGCTGCACCCCCTGGCTTGAAGTGGTTTCCATCCTATACAGGGCTTACAGTTTGGTTCAATGGCTCTCAACACCCCCACTATAAACATTGTTCCAACACCACTGCCTTCCTTTCACACCACTAGAGTGGAATAAAGAGGCCTTAACACAGCTTCAGAATCTTGCCCATTACTTATTATTAGGCACCAACCGTGCTCTCAGCCCAGTACAAAATGCAAATTGAAGACAGTCTTGACTCACCAAATAGCTTTTCACATTTGCCATTGTGCCTAAGAAACATTATTAGATCATATTAGGAAGTACTTGCTTGCTGCAGTCTGTTATGTAAAAACAAAGCCATTTTTGAGTCAGCAGAGTACAAAGATGTCTGGACTCATCAAAAAAGATGGTTGGACCTGGGAAATGGAAAATTGGATTGCAAAAACAATTTCATTTAAAAGTTTTTGCAATGCTTTTGTATGATATTTTCTGTTATGTGTGGCTTAGGTATTGAGAGGCACCATCATTCATTGAGGAGATGCAATTCCTAGCATTAGCTGTGCTCTCACTTCATTAGTGGAGTGCATGCATTGATAATCTCATGAGGATCCTAATGACTCAGTATAGCAGAAAAAAAATACAACAGCTAAACGTTGGATTTGAGAACATTCTAGGTTGATGCTTTTTTTGCACCCGTTTCATACCAGAATGTTTTGTGAATTCTTCTCTCAGCAGGTTCTGAACATGAACTAGCCTCACTGTTCTTAGAAAATAATAAACAGCTTTGGGCTATAAAACCTTTCAGATTGTTTTCTAAAGAAGGAATTTGCATGCTGACTCATTCCTGCTATATTTATAACCTAGTGCCAAACCACCGCACCGGCAAGATTTCTAATAAAGCTATGGAAATTACATTCATTGCAATGGGAGTTGAATAAATTTACATTTGTAGTATTTTACCATTTCACAATTTATGGCAGATTACCTTGTTTGTGCATGTCTGGGTTTTAATGGTTATTTTTTATAACAGAAAATTGTAGTTTACGATGGTATTCCTGGTAGAAATTTATGATGCGTCTACCACATGGAGTATTGTGGTTGTTTTATTGTTATGTAAGATGTACTGTACATTATTGGGAATTAGTGATTACAAAAATGTTAGAAAAGTTGAAATTTTATTAAAGTGATATTTTTTCACAAGGATTTTTAGCTCAAGTTAATTATAGACCAAATGCCTCATTCCTTCGCAGGAAAAATCCTCATTGACTTCCAGGTGCCCTGTCTTGAGTATTTAAAACTGATAGCATAGGTAGTATTTAACACACTACACACCTCTTCAGAGTACCTTGCATGGATTCATATTTTTCACATCAAACTGGCCTATCTGGGATCTGACTCAGGAAAGAACTAAGGAGATCTAGAACGCTTTTAACCTCTTCCACAAAATTTAGCATTGTACATCCATGCACTACTCACCACAGCTCAGAGCCATCAGTTCTTTTCGTCTGCACCGAAGGTGGAAGATGTTACCAGATATCATGATATGGTCTCTCTCTCTCTTTCTCTGCACTGTCTTTGCCTGCCTTACTTACTAGTTTAGTATGTTATGCTCTCTTGTGCTCAGTGTTTCCAGAAGGTGGCTGCTGTGAGTCCGAAGAAAGGGAATTTAAAATGATCCAGAGAGGTATGGATAAATGCAGACAGCTTTCCTTTTGGCCACCTTTCTCTGCTAATGGGAAAAAAATCCTTTGTTTGGGAAGCGAGGCAGTAGTAAACACTATGGAGATGTTCAAACATTCTGGCAATAAAAAGCCCCGTTTACTACTTTTGTACTGTCCATCCCAGTTTCTCACAATACTTTCCCAGCATGAATTAATTAAGTCTCACAACACCCCCGTGGAGTAGATAAATATTATCTCCATTTTAAAGATGAAAAAACAGAGGCACAGAAAGAATAATGGCCAGTTTCTGTGGTCCTTTATCAAGCAACATCCCATTACAGTCAGGATGACAGAATTTGGCCCTAAGAATTCAAACTTGCCAGGTGCATGGCACACCTGTGAGGTGTTGAGCCCCCTCAACTCCCATTGACTTTAACGGAAGTCAAGGATACTCATCACCTCACTGAAGTACTCAACATACTTCAGGGTTGAGCCTTAAGTGACTTGTACAAAGTCACACATGCAGCTTGTGGCAGAGTTCATAGGAGAGTCTGCACTTTAACCACACTATCCATATGCACAGTCAGCAACGTACTATAATGTCTGGAAGAAAATGGTTAGCCTTGTGCTGAAACACCCTGAAGATATGGAGCTGAGAGATTTTAAACTGAGTTCTTCTTGATCATTACTTACCTTTAGTAGAGGTAGAACACTCTGTTACTCGCTCAGTTTAGAGCACCCCACCTATACCCTCCCAAGGGCTCAAGGCATGACCCAGTCAATTTAGGGCACCCCACCTATACCCTACCGAGTATACCCTACTCTAGAAGTCACTCCATAAGGAACCCTCAAAATCAGACATTGATTAAAAAAACAATAGTTTGTTTTGTTTTGCCACATATAGGCTATATTTGCTTGTAACTAAAGTTAGTTCAAGCATGTTTATCAAGGGATGCCACTACGCATCCAGTGATCACATGGTCACCAAAATCTTCAGTGGCATGATAAGCTTGCCAATGCTAGACATAAACTGAAAATCCAGCCAGACCACCTTAAGGACTTAGGTAGAGATTGAGCCAGGTGGTGGTCAATCTGCCAGGAAGCTATGGCCCTTTGGGATTTGCCATGGTGATGGGGAAAGTTAGTTCAAAAATATTCATGGACATTCATTTGAATAAGAAATAGAAATTCACTTTGATGCTATCATGACCTGTTTTATTTGCCTCTTGCTAACATTGATGGGAGCAGATTTTTGCTGGCAAAATTGTGGAAAGGGAAAATTTCACAAGGAGACATACAAATATGTATTAGTATGTGAATACTTTTTCAGTATGTATTCACCTAAATATTCACACCAGAATTGAGTTTGCGCAGCTTTCTTGAAAGCACCTGGGGGATTTTTGAGTTCTCCAGCAAAGAAGCAGAAACACAATGTGACACAGTGAGAGTGGCAAATGGTGAACTCATGAAGTAATGGTCAGAACAAATAGTTTTTGAGTGCACTGTAGGCTGAAATGCATTTGCTTAACTCACGTGTCTCATAATTTGAATAGCAAACAAATTTGTAAAAATCAATGTCTATTCAAGAATAAGTTGCAAACAGGCAAAGGGGCTGCATTTGTTAAATAAAATTGTTCATTCCAGACAGTTCGCCCCCTTCTACTCGTAACCCATGGAAAGAGAAACTTGTTACTATTCTGTGCAAGAAATTAAAACACCCGATTTTTTAATGTACATATTCCATCTTCTCTTTAGTACCTTAAAAGTGAAAAATTCTGGTGAGCCTGCAGAGGACTGAATGGTCAATCTAGTCTTGCACTTAGGTCTCCATTCTTGCCTAGACATGGCAGGGAAGTGGGGAGGTGCAAAGGAGCCTATTGTGGCTCCCTAATCTTGGTACTAGTTCTGTGCTGGTCCTAACCCTGGCCAAAGGTGCTATAAAGTACACCAGCCAGCTATGACTCCAAGGGGCCAATACACCAGCCATGAACACCCAAGTAGTAGTATCACTGGACATAACATGCCCCTCATGCTAGAGGTTGTAGAGGAATGGCTGTGTAGGAGCCATCTATGCTATGCTAGCTGGGGACTCCTCTACATGAGGGAATTTTCAGCTAAGGAGATCCATGAGCTTTCTGGCAGTGTGAATCATAGAATCATAGAAGATTAGGGTTGGAAGAGACCTCAGGAGGTCATCTAGTCCAATCCCCTGCTCAAAGCAGGACCAACACCAACTAAATCATCCCAGCCAGGGCTTTGGCAAGCCTGGCCTTAAAAACCTCTAAGGATGGAGATTCCACCACCTCCCTAGGTAACCCATTCCAGTGCTTCACCACCCTCCTAGTGAAATAGTGTTTCCTAGTATTCAACCTAGACCTCCCCCACTGCAACTTGAGACCATTGCTCCTTGTTCTGTCATCTGCCACCATTGAGAACAGCCGAGCTTCATCCTCTTTGGAACCCCCCTTCAGGTAGTTGAAGGCTGCTATCAAATCCTGCAAGTGGCCAAGAAAAGCTGATGTTTATGTCTGGAAAACTGTTTCTGTAGAAAATGGTTAAGGATAGTCTCATCCGAGTATAACACGGATTTGATGATGCAGTTGCAGGTTAGTTTATGTTGACAAGCCAGAATTTCTCTGTCTTATTACTTTCCCATGGGTAGAATTCCAACAGTTTTTAGTTGACAAAGTAACTGAATGAGTGTCGATTATTCATAGATTTTAAGGTTGGAAGGCATCATTAGATCATCTAGTCTAACCTCTTGTATAACACAGGTATCTTTACAGGTTTCAGAGTGGTAGCCGTGTTAGTCTGTATCAGCAAAAAGAACAAGGAGTACTCGTGGCACCTTAGAGACTAACAAATTTATTTGGGCATAAGATTTCGTGGGCTAAAACCCACTTCATCAGATGTATGGAGTAGAAAATACAGTAGGAAGATATATATATATATACACAGAGAAGTACTCCTCGTTCTTTTTACAGGTATCTTTGGGTCCCATAGTATTCCCTACTCCCACTGTTCACTTGATTCTTGATGAGAACCTGGGGCAATCTACATTATGGGGCAGATCCCCTGCTAGTATGAACTGTCAGAGATCCATTGATGGAATTCTGATTATTTACACCAGCTGCTCCTATGCTTCTCAGATTATTTGAATGATAGTCCACGTGGTTTTTCTATTGCCTGATGTATCATAGTATTTCAGCGGTCTTCCCTTGATCTAAATTGGACATGAATACTGTAGGTTATTGATTAAATGAGTCCATACATGTCTTTTTCATATAGTATGTGTTGATCAGGCTTCACAGTTAATATACAGCATCTTCAGTGGTGGAGCTGGAGACGAGCCTTCAGCAGCCTTGTATCAGTCCTTGCTGTGAAACAGAACACTAAATGAAGGCTGCATGTAATCTTTATCTTAAATATTGTGTCAGACTCACTAAAAGGTGTGCATTGAGGGATGGGGAAAGAGAAATGATCTCACCAGCTGCACTGAAAACCTCCCAGTGTGTTATTCATTCACAGCTTTTGACTTGTCTGTTCACTATTGCTGACTTGAGCTTTTACAACCTTGGGAAAAATCTTCTTGGTTATTGCTATTGTTATCCCCTGGAATATTGCAGAGCTGCTCTCTAGTAGTTGAACTAGGATAGCTATGATGTGAGCTTTCCTGGAGAAGGGCTATTTTAGAGCCAAAGTTTCAGAGTTCATAACCTGTTGCCTTCTCTTTAATGCTATATGCATGGGATCATTACAAATTACCTTTTCTCAAGCACAAAATGTAATGGTAAAAAATTATATACCTTCTGGCTGTTTCACTGTAACCCTTTTGCACTACGGGAACAGAGTTCAGGAATGAGCTCATGATCTGTTTGAATTTGGTAATAACATGTTTCCTTTTACTTTCGTTTGTAAAATCAAACTTCCCCTTGCTATAGTTCTCCATTTGTCTGCAAAGTTAATATTAGTCCATTTACGGAATGTTTTAGGAAATGTGTCTCTGTGTGTTACATTCATCTGGTTTCATTCTAGTCTAAACAATGAGCTAAAAGTGAGACCTTGTGTGTGGTAGTTTACTGACGTCTGACATCTGAGTCAAGATCTGTGTGCCTCGCTATGAAAAGCATTATTTAAATGTAGAACTCTACTCAAAACACAAAAGAATTACGTGGGTGATTTGTGATTTTTGTGTGCAGCTGCTGTGAGGGAAGTGGACTTTGCCTGGTGTACAAACACCAAAATGGTAAGGGCCAAGATATATGCAAGTGCTTTCTTACCACACCATCTCTCTGGCCAATCAAATCTGATGAAGATCACAAATACTAATCTTTCCCTGTAAAAACCCTGTCATTATTCATATTAAACACAGTGTAAAAATCAAATGTAAACACACACATGAACAAAAAGGTGCTTTATGGGTCTCAGAGCTGATCGTATCTAAATGCCCTCAAATCACACCTGAGCCAATGGAGTTTTGAGAGACACCTAGCGCCTGACAAGATCAGCTTCTTAGCAACATTCTCTGGGATGCCAAGTGTGATTTTGTGTCCACACTTAAAAAAGAAGGCAAGGAGAAGAGAGAGAGAGCAAGATCCAGAGGGAGAAAATGGACAGATTAAAAGGAGGTAGTGGCAGCTGTGCTGAGAAGGGACCAGGGTGTAAGAGGGCATTGGAAATGGGCATGGAGTGCTGGCCAGCTGCTGAATGGATTCCACCACAAAAGTGTTGGGATCCCCTGGCTCATGAGAAAACAGATTTTACGTACACCACAATAAAATACTCACAACCTTTATGTCACCCAGATTTTCCTAGATAATCAGACATTTAGAAAAGTGCCCTTGCTTTCATTTTCCTTCTGTAAGGAGTTCTGAGTTGAATGTTTGTAAGTATGGATACTTGTCAGATCCTTTGAATCAAGCACTAGCATGGCAAAGAGAGAGGAATTGTACCATTCTTTCCCGGTGATGATTCAGCAAGGAGAAAACACAATAGCTCTTCTACTATGGCTGTTACTCATATCACTCATCTCTTACAGCCTACCCACTCACTGGTTCAGCGTGTTAATGCTCTGCATATTGTGCTTAATAGAATTTTAAATTATTTTGATTAAAGTGTCAAGGGCTCAGGATTTAAGATCGATCAAAGCTACTTCCTAGCACTGTGCCAAGCCAGTTTCAGAAGGTTATAGCCCAGAAGATTCAAGTGACGTAACACCCAAGACATAGAAATTCTTATAGCAGGAGGAAATCTTTTTCTGATTTTATACATGGGCCTGAGGTGGTAAGAAAGATGGACTGTGCTGTCCTGTACAGCAAATGACTTGGGCCGCAATCTTCCTCCAATTGAATAAGGATCAGAACTTTGGTTAACAACAATAATAAAAACCCAGGGTGGAGCATCATGTGGAGCACTTTTGCTTCACCGAATAGGACATATAACACTGTGTTACAGTCAGCTAGTGGACGAGTGCTCTACAGGTGGACTGACTGGCTAAGGGATTGATAACTGGCATGAAAAGTCACTCAGCAGCGGGTTACTGGTTTGAATCCAGCTCAGTGTGCTAGTGGCCAAAAAGGCATTAACTAACTGACAGCTGTTCCACAGAAATGAGAGGGTGGTTTCTGTCTCTTAGGCCCTTGTCTAGCCAAGCACTTATACACATGTATCTTTAAACATCTGAGTAGGCCTATTGGAGTTAATGTGGCCGCTCAGGTTCTTAAAACTAGGCATGTACTTAAGTGCTTGTTTGGACTGGGATCTTAGAGTGCTGGTGTATGTCTCACCAAAACTATCGTCACAAATGGTTAGCAGTTTGCGCTGAAAGGCCCAGGATCAAATGGGCATTAAGTGTGAATCATCTCACCTTGATAGCCAGACCCTGCCATTTGGCTTGAGGCACACTGGCAATGTAGTGAGAGTAAGGCTTGTCATTATGCTTTTCTGGATGCACCTGTTCTGTGGCTAGATGAACAATTTGGGTTTCCAGAGCTGTCAGTCTAGCACCATTTATTAGCATTTAATTTAAAAATTGAAAAAACTAGGGAACTAGGGGCTGGTGTGAAGGAATATGATATTATCAGAGCCTACTCTGAGAAATTTGTTCTTGCAGGCCTGTTTGGTCTCAGCATTGCCGGACAAAGGGTAAACTTAATGGATTGAGGTCTACAACAGAGCTCTGCAAAGGAAATCCATCAGATGTAGTTTGTTGTAGACTGTGATTATGATATGAAGCTCTTCTCAAGCCATAACCAGTACAGTCCTATTTTAGTCATATTCAGTGTGATGCAGTGCTCCCAACTTTGTATCAAAGGGCTGGTCTACACTAGGGGAGGGGATCGATCCAAGATACGCAACTTCAGCTACGCGAATAGCGTAGCTGAAGTCGAAGTATCTTGGATCGAATTACCTGGGGTCCAGATGGCGCGGGATCGATGGCCACGGCTCCCCCGTCGACTGCGCTACCGCCGCTCGCTCTGGTGGAGTTCTGGAGTCGACGGTGAGCGCGTTCGGGGATCGATATATCGCGTCTTAACGAGACGTGATATATCGATCCCGGATAAAGTGAAGACGTACCTTAAGATAAAGGAGAATAACCCTCTGTATTGCTTGCCACAGTAACTGACTCACAGATAATTGCTCTAAGTTTCAACAGTGTTTGCATCCATGTGTGAATGACCATATGGTACTATAAACTAGACTATCTTGGGTCAGACTCATTGGTATCTTCCAGCTACTTTGTGTTGCTCTGGCAATGCAAAGCAGCTATCAATTCAGCGTCACTGAACTGGTTGGTTAAACTAGGCCTGTAACTGCTCTGAGTGACATAAGCAGTCAAAGTACTGATGAATCTGGCCTCTTGTATTTAAGTTACTTCGTAATACCTCATGCTGTTGTTTAAGCTAGGGCTTTATCAAAAACATCAGATTCACTAATCATGATCTTTACTTTGTATAATAAAGAGCAGTGTAGTTCTTAGAGATTTTATTGAGTACAATAATTCTCACTGAAATAAACATTTTGATTGCAGTTCTGTTTAGCTTAATGGTGAACTAAAATAACTTTCAATAACCATTTACCCCAAATGAGATTCATTTAGCTTGACAATTATTCTAGGTATTTATTGCCACATTGCTTGCTGAGAGCTTCACAGAATACAACTGTAAGTACATTATATGTTATGAAAATTGTATAATAGATCAAATTAAACAATATAGAAGATCCAAGCACAGAGTATGGATATATAGAGATGGACCAGATTCTCAGCTGGTGTAAATTAGCATAGCTCCATTGACTGAAATAGCACAATAGCAGAAGAGGAGCACAAGGCAAAACTGGATACATCTTTCTGAAGGCCCTTCAAATATAAGTGCAATTCCCTGCAGTTCCTTGGTGTTATTCTACTTTGTTATTTACATCAGAAATGTGTAATCATGAAACTGAACATGTAATAAAACTTGATTTATGTTAAGGAAATTAATTTAAAGTTTCTGTTACTGCTATTTTTTATTATATTCATTATGGTGAGGGCCTGGGCTGGATTTATCAAAAGGGATATGGCACAGATTTTTTAATGAACATTCATGCCCCCTATTCATCATTTATCGGCTTTCACAAACACTGTCGATTTTCTGATTTCAAATAGTTATACTTCATATACTATATAGAGAAAACGAATATTTAATACAGGCTCAACTGTGATATTATCTAATTGTATGCCAGTTGTCTAAAATACTGAAATTTAGAAATGATCACTAGATAAAATTCATATGTAGAGAAACAAAATCTAGGAATTGCTTTTATTTACTGTAATTCTACACACAAACAAATCTAACGGTTATTTTATGAATCAGGGTGACTGAATGTCCCTTCTTGTGTCATGGATCTGAGAGCCTTAGCAGGCTGAGAATTCTACATCCAAAGTACAGGGTCTAGTTTTCTTTCAGTGGACACACAGAATTCTTATTAACCTTCAGCCTGCAGCATCATGTGCACAACCATCTGAAGCTGCCCAAGGTACAGTACTAAACACTTATGCATGGGCTTATCTTCAAGTGCCTGAGCAGTTCAATTGACCTCACTGGAACTTGGGCATGTGCCTTAAGTTAATCATGTGCTAAGTGCTTTGCTGACTGGAGGATTTAGAATGTAAGCTCCTATTTTAATATTAATATGTATTATGGTAGTGGCTAAGAACCAATTGAGAACAGGTCTCCATTGCGCTAAGCTCTGTATAAACAGAGACACAGATGGTTCCTGCACCGAAGAGCTTACAGTTTAAATAGACCAGACAGGCTGGGGGAAGGGGTAAAACACACCAAGCGAGTGAACAATCTAATAGCAGCAAACAGCATATTGGTTCCACAATTTTTGGTGGGTTTCCTTGGGAGGGGATTGTAAGGAGCATGTAAAAGTGGCAAAGTCTAAAGTGTCTGTAAAAGACTATAACACAGGAACAGTGGTGAGCGAGTGCACATTGACACTTAAATACAAAGGAAAAATGACATAACCAGAGAGTGCGATAGAACATAGAGTCAAGCAACCAGTCCTGGGCTTACCTACGTGTGAGGTGCTTTGTCTCATTAAGACGATGTTTGCCATAGAGAAACAAAGAAGCCCAGGACAGGGTAGTCACATGCTGCAGCTATACAGATTAACAGGATGTTTTGCTACCTCATTGCTGTACATAGTTTCTGTTCAAAATAAAGGGTTTACCTGGAAGCAATCTGTTCATCAGTAAGATACTTCAGGGATCAACTAAGTGGAAAGAAAAGTAAAGGGAAGGGAAGGGTGGACATGGGATAGGGCAGGGGTGAAGAAAGTACGAGGGGCAGGTGTGGAATGAAGCTGAGGTGAAGAGGCTGTGAGCGAGAGGGTTGGAATAAACAGCCAATCAGCACTGGGCAGAGAAAGTAACTGTAGAAAGTTCTCTGAATGTCCAAAGGTCCCTGCTTTGGCTCCTCCGGGAGCTGCTCCTACCGGCTGGAGACTCTGGCTGGTAGCTCCCTGAAGTTTTCCCCCATGGTCACAGGGTGGGGAGGAGGGATACTACCTGGGTCCTAGTTTCCTTAGAGTGTGTATATGAGGCCTCCCCTGCAGCCTACTAGGGCTCATCTTCAGTGCAGAATTATCTCAAGTAATCTACATTAGATTTCCTTCTCTCAGTTAGCTTAGCCACACTGCAAAATAACAGTGGGGTTGCTGTAATGCCCCGTACTCATTTGTATGTGGTACTAAATCTTCTGGGGGCACATCCCATAGTGTATCGTGATGCAATCAGCTGAGTTGCTCCGTGGGTACGTTGCAGT
>NW_020664435.1:15924029-15961995 GCF_002925995.2 Terrapene triunguis | reverse complement strand
CCCCCTCAAGGATTGAACTCACAACCCTGGGTTTAGCAGGCCACTGAGCTATCCCCACCCCCAAGAAAGAAGAGTGGAAAAGAAAAAAAAAGAGGTGAAAAGCTGTAAAGGGCCTTGAAGATGAGAGCAAGAAGCTTGAATCTTGTATATTGTGTTTAGTAATAAGGAAGCAGTTTCCATCACTGCAGAGTACCCAGGGATTATTTAGCACACGGTGCATGACCTTCAAAACAATTGCTGCTTGTGCTATTGGTATCGATACATCCTCTGCTGTTGGTGCTACTGCACATGCTCAAGCAATTGGCAAGGGGATCACTATGGAGCTGCATACAGCAAGTGAATCAATTAGGTGTTGCATATTACTTATATATCTTGCCTCATGGCATAGTCCAGGGGCTAAAGCAGGCAAATTCAAATAACACAGCTCAAAAAAGTTGCACTGTAATTTAAAGTGTAACCTTTACACTGTGAGGAAAAGATTTTTTCTTGAAGACAAAATGCAGAACCCCGGATCTCATAATGAAACTATCCGTTCCTTTTACTTCTGTTTTCATTTAAGTGAAATAGGGGGCCTCATCAGAGCCAATACAATTAGCTAAATGTCTCTCATATAAAGGCTTCAACAAAATGTAGTCTTTATATTATCTCATAGGAACAGTTGCCCAAAGTGAATTTCCAGATTAATATCCTATTACTGCCCTTTTCAAATAAAGCAATTAAGAGTAATCATCTCAACAGAATACAGCTAGGAGTACAGTGACTTAGTAATTGCAATTCTGGATCAGACCAGTGGTCCATTTTGGCCAGTATCCTGTGTCAGACAGTGGCTAGTACTAGCTGCTTAGGTGAAGATGCAAGAAACCCTGCATTTTGTTATTGTGGAGCAATCTGCCTACAGAGAAAGACACGTAACCCCTATAAATTAGAGCTTTTTTATACCTTCCAAAATGATTTTTTTTAATGCCTTGCTCTTGTAACTCTGGATGCTCTCGTTATACATATAAACGCCAAATCCTTTTTTTGAATCCTACCAAACCCTTGGCCTCAATGATAGTTTGTGGCAATGCGTTCCACTGGCTAATTTGTGGGTTGTGTGGAAAAAGGATTTCCTAGATAAATATATATTGCTTTTATCAACTCCTATGAACTGAAAGGCGGAGGTAAAGTTACACAGATATATTTGATGTAAGTGCTGAAAGGTCTCAGGGGAGCACATACAATTTCTTAAACCTTAATTTTTTCACAAAAGCTTTTTGTGTAAATTCCCAGAATAACACTAGTTCTCTGCTGTATGTAGATCTGTGCTACATAGGCAAAAATCTGATCTAGCAGAAACAATATAATGCCTCTAGGGGAATTATTGTAACATGTGAACTAGAAAGCATTACTTTCCCCTTGTAAAATGGCATGGCTGTGTAATGTGTATCCTGCGCCAATTAGACACTATCTTTTTTGGATTAACTTCTTGTCAACTTGTACTTGTGAAAACATTTTTGACAGATCTAGAGCAGATATAAAAGCAAAGGAAACAGCTAACGCTAGGATTTATAGGTAGGCATCAATTTTGCAGAAAGGATACTTTTCATATGTTTACAGAAGATAAAGAGCTAAACAAATCCTTTTATTTGTTCTGGTTTGGTGGACAAATGCAGATCTGTTTTATTCAGCTACTTCATGGGATGTATTGGACATGAGAAATGTAAAAAATTCTGATTTGGCAATGTTCCCGTGTGCTGAAATCTCTGAAAAGGTCAGATATGTATGATATTTTTCATAGGTTAATACTACTGCCTAAGCACCTGTAATTGCAACTGTGCTGGGAAGATTTTGTTGAAAAGGCTTCTTTGACTTCAGCCTGCACTTAATTATCAGTCATGGATCTCTTGTGATAGTTCTGGCCTGGGGACTGTGCTTTCTGATACTTTATTTCTGATCTGGATCTACAACAGGGATTTTTGAGCTAGACACATAACAGTTAGAGAGAGAGACTGTTCCTATTCATAGGTCTTATGCATGGGTGGCAGATATCAAAGGCCAGGGGAGGCTGAGCCTCCCCAAACAGGCTCATGCTCCACCACCAGACTCCTTCCTGCTTCCCGCCAGCACTCTGCGGCTCTGAGTCTTCCCCCATGGCAGGGCCTGGAGCTAGTGGGGGCCAGGCTGTGGCTAGGGGCTCAAGGCAGCTGGAGCCAGTGCTCACGCTGCTGGCCTGCCCACCACTCTGGGGCTGGGGGCGCTCGGGCGGCCCGGGGCTGGCTGCCACCTGGGGGGGGGAGCCTCTGGGTTCCGGGGGTGGTGGTGGTAGAGGCGGGGCCTCAGGCAGAAGGGGTAGGCCGGGCTGTGGGCTAGCCTCCCTGAACCCGTGGTTCACCCGCTGCCCTTGGTCTCATAGATAACATTTAGATTGATTGGAGTCTCTGTTTTAACATTTCCTATTTCAATAAAACCCTCCCACCACTTTGGCCATGAGCATTTTCTCAGGTACAAAATGCGCATGGCACCTTTTCATCAAAGACCTGTGGAGATTAGAAAATCATTTACAAATCTCCAGTTTTATTGAAATAATTCGTAAAAGGCACCACAAAGTGAAAAATAGGTGCTGCTACTGCATACTGTGTATTTGTATATGCCAGAGGAATAGGGTGACTGTACTTCCTAAAGTAAAAATGGGACGGCCCTGGGGCTCGCCCAAGCCTCCTCTCCCCACACCTGTAGGGTTTGCCAGAGCCCCCCCTGCCACTCAGGACTGGGGCTCACCCTCCTGAGCTCCGTGCCCCATGCCACCTGCGACTGGGGCTGGGACTGACGCCCCCTGAGCTGCGTGCCTCCCATGGCTGACCCCTTAGCCCCACTTCCCTGCACCTCGCATTGCCACTCCCCCCGATATTCCTCCATGCCCCCCAGCCTGACTGTTTTGGTAAACTGGGCATTTGTTTGTTTGCTCTTGTCAACTGATTAGTTGGGAAGAGAAAACAGGATAAATGCCTGTTTTTGTCAAAAAAAAGTCGGGACGGCCAGGACAGAGCTTAAAAAGGGGACTGTCCCGGCCCAAACAGGATGTATGGTCACCCTACAGAGGAATGCTGTGTGACACATGCTGAACCATAGTAGCAGTATGGGGCCAGCTGGGGAGAAGGGGAAGCTCTCTACCACTGTATACTGGAATGCCAGTTCCACAGCGGAAGGGAAAGCCCCCCTTTAACTGGAGTGAAATAGGCAGAGCAGATCTGGCAGCAACACTAGCGAACATGAAGTGAGCAGGAGACAGCTTGAAGGAGGAGGTAACTACTAGGTCAAACTCCTAAGGCCCACAGGAAGGGAGCTCCGTTACAGCTCAGCTAAGGAACTCTGCATAACAGCAGCTTGTGCCTCCTGTACAGATCCTAAGTTGCCCTCCAGTGTGTCTTTGGGACAGTGTAGGACGAAAAGCAATGCTGCTATGCAGAGCTCCTAAACTGCACACAAGTGAACCTCAGCTTGGCTTCAGCACAGTTTAGGAAATTTTGTGGCTCCTTTAAAAAAAAAAAAGAAGTAGATTGTACAGCCTTTTGTGGAGGTGCAGAATTGTGATATACAGGGGGCCTGCTCTGCAGGTGCCTCCCCTCCCGCGCAGTCCTACCACCAATTGCTTCCATAACTCATTCTCTTTTATGGTCTTAAAGGTAAAGTGTATCTTTGCCTAAGTGTATCTTGTAGCAAATATATATTGCACGAGCAGGTGAACCAGTTTTAAGCAATGAGAGCCTCCCCTGCTTGACTCTTTGCCAAGGTCTGGTGGAAAAGAACAAAATGTTGTTTTCAGGGGTGAAAAAATGTTTCATTAAATCCCCCATTACACTGTCACCAGCCCTTTACATTTATTTACCCCCCGAGTGGTGTAAAGAGATCCTTGTGTAAACCAGAATCAAGCGCTAAATGGTTTGTTGATTTTAATCAATATAGGGTCCTTAATGCTTGATGAAATTTATACTTTAAGGCAGGTCTGCACAACATGCAGCCCGCGGGCAAGCGGTGGGGTGGGGCTGTCGGGTTCGGCCAGGGCCGGTGCAACTACTAGGGCCGGCGAACTAGGCAGTCGCCTAAGGCGCCAAGTGGTTGGGGGCGTCCGGGATTTTTCCTCCTTCCCCTCCCTTCCCCTCACACAGAGTGTGGCGCGGCTGATTGGGCACCTGGGCCCGATTTAGCTGCTCCCATTGGCCTCCAGCAGGCAGAGTCCCTCCCCCATCCCCCTGCCTCAGCGTCGCGTCCCAGCACTCTGCGGGGGAGGGGCTGTGTGCTCCGCAACTTGTTTGGTTTAGCTCCACATGGAGCGGCCTGGTGGTAAGGGGAATCCCAGGGGGCAGTCAGGGAGCAGGAGGAGGGTTGGATGGGTCAGGAGATCTGGGGGGGGGGCTGTCAGGGGGCGGGGAGTGGTTGGCTGGGACGTGGGAGTCCTGGGGGTCTGTCTGGGGGTGGGGGTGTGGATAAGGGTTGGGGCAGTCAGGGGACAGGTAGGGGGTACGGTCCTAGGGGAGCAGTTAGGGGGGGTGTCTCAGCAGGGGGCAGTCAGGGGACAAGGAGCAGGGGGGTTGGGGATTCTGAGGGGGGTGGGAAGTGGGAGGGAGTGGATGGAGGCGGGGCTTGGGTGGGGCTTTCCCCCCCATCCTCTTTTTTGATTGTTGAAATATGGTAACCCTAAAAAAGCGGTGCCCTGGCTCAGCAGGGATGAGCCACCTTCCGGAGACACCGGAGAGCCAGAGCGTCGGCTTGCAGGGGCAGCATGCCCCAGCCATGGAGGAGCCGGTGTAGTGCAGGGGGGCAGCAGCCCTGCAAAGGCGGCGGCACGGCTAGCGGGGAGCAGCCACACAGCCCCGCCCCTCCTGCCCAGGCTGCGACCCGGCGTGCCCCCCCCAGGGGCTCCTGCAAGCTGCAGCGGATGCATGCGGGCGCTGGCCCCCCATGCGCCCCCCGGCTGCCCCCTCACCGCGCTCGGGCTCTGCGGCTCCCGGGAGTGTGAGCCACCACTGCCACTGCCCCTCCTGGAGCAGCGTGCCCCAGCCATGGAGGAGCCGGCATGGCACAGGGGCAAAGGTGGCGGAACTGCTAGCGGGGAGCAGCTGCGCCCCCCGCCCCTACTGCCCATGCTGCGGCCTGGCACCCCTCCCCCCCCGGGGGCTCCTTAGGCTGCAGCAGATGCATGCAGTCTGTGGCCTCTGTGTGCCTCCCGGTTCCCCCTTCACCACGCTCGGGCTTTGCGGCTCCTGGGCATGTGAGCCGCCGGGGTGTGGGGCCCTGAGCCTGCTCTGGGAGGGGCAGTGGCAGTGGTGGCTCACACTCCCGGGCGCTGCAGAGCCCGAGCGCGGTGAGGGGACAGCCGGGGGGTGCAGGGGGGCCAGCGCCCGCATGCATCCGCTGCAGCTTGCAGGAGCCCCCGGGGGTGGTGGCACGCTGGGCCGCAGCCTGGGCAGGAGGGGTGGGGGTGTGTGGCTGCTCCCCGCTAGCCGCGCCGCCGCCTTTGCAGGGCTGCTGCCCCCCTGCACTGTGCCGGCTCCTCCATGGCTGGGGCACGCTGCCCCTGCAAGCCAACACTCTGGCTCTCTGGTGTCTCCGGAAGGCAGCTCCTCCCTGCCGAGCTGCTGCAGCGGCCCAAGCCCGGCAAAGCCAGTGAGTGGACTCGGGGCAGGGGCCGCCGGGGTGGGGTGGGGAGGGCTCGCGAGGGGGCTGTGCGCCCTCCAGGGGAGTTCGGGGGAGGGGGGAACCTGGTCTGGGGAGCAGCCTCTGGGCACGGCTGGCCCATGGGGTCTATAAAGGCTTGTTGGGATTTGCCCCTCAATGAACTGATGAGCGGGGGGAGGAGGGATGTTGTATTTTGGGGGACTTGGGGGGGTTCGGTGGCACGGGCGGGGTTCGCCCCTCAACTGTTTTCTTTGGAGTAATATGGCCCTCGCCGCTTTACGAGTTGTGCAGGCCTGCTTTAAGGCCTAATCTGTAGCCTGTTGAAGGCAAATTCCACGGACTTCAGTGGAATTTAGATCAGGCTCACGTTGAGCAAAAATGAGAATGTGATGTATTTTAGGCTGTGATTTTCATTGGTGGGTGAAATTCACTGATGTGCAGAGGGCCAGTACAAGGCCTAAGAGATACTAAAGTCCCATTTCAACTCTATTTTGAAAATGTAGCGGGGCGGGGGGGTGGGGGAGAGGGCAGTCTTTGGCCAGGTATGCCGCATGAGTGAAGTTTACTGACTGTAAAAGAAAGCGGGCTCCATTCTGCTCAGCACAACATTCTAGCAGCTCATTTCTCGCCATCAATAAACGATAGACTGTATTTCAGATGAAAGTTTTTAATTAAAATTGGCATATTGGAGTATTGGCAGTCTCAGGACTGCTGAAATGTGACATCATTTATGACACCAGCAGTTAAGGGGCTCAGAGTCCGAGATCGTAAAACAGGTTCCAGGCCTGATTTGTTATTGATTTAACAGTCAGGATAACTTTCCCCTTTAATATTTAAACAAAACATCTCATGGCTAAGCATTAAAGATGTACTTTTCTGCAGCTTCGACCCAAATTTTTCTAAGTCACAATAATCTCCAATGAACAATCTTTTGACTTTTTTCTACCGAGCAATATTCTCTATAATACTTCCTGATTTACCATCCTGCACAGTACAATGCAGCTACAATAAGGAATCCCTTAGCAACCCTTTTTGTCCTTAACTCTGATGCATGATGGTTCTGTTGTGACTGCCAAAATTCTTCTAATATCAGCAGCTGTCAAATTTTTGTGGATATAATATTTAATCTCCCTCTGCAGACACAATATTATTATTCACTTATATTGCTACCTCTCTTCTACTGTGCTGATTCTCACTTCTTTAAACTCTTTTCTTAAGTCCTATTCATTTCTCTGGTTCTCTCTAACATGGATGATACATACACTACCTCCGGGTTAGCCATCTTCTTTTCCATACTTAATAAATAAATAATAAATTAAAGGAGATGTCCTATCTCCTAGAACTGGAAGGGACCTTGAAAGGTCATCGAGTCCAGCCCCCTGCCTTCATTAGCAGGACCAAGTACTGATTTTGCCCCAGATCCCTAAGTGGCCCCCTCAAGGATTGAATTCCCAACCCTGGGTTTAGCAGGCCAATGCTCAAACCACTGAGCTATCCCTCCCACAATACTTCTGATATCCATTCAAAAGATAGTTAGACACTTACCTTTCCAGTCACCTTTCTTTGCTTTCCGCTCTCACATCAGACACAAAAGTACAGAGATTGGAAGAAATTATTGATGAGTCACAACTGGAAGCTCACATCCAAATCCCTTCAATTTTAAGATTCTATTTCCCAGATCCACACACACCTCTATGGTTTTGTTCTTGGTGTTGGTTCAATTTCCTTCTTTTCTTTCCTGCTTCTATTTCAAATATGACCAAAATCTTATGAAAATTGTTGTTCTTGTGAGATTTCAGGCTAGGTGATGGTAATCTCATTTAGGAACTCCACAATTAAAGCTGAGACAAATCTCATGAGATCAGTTGTCAGTTTTGTGAGGTAACTGCTGTTCTGGGCTGACTCTCACTAACAGAAGTTGGTTCAATAAAAGGTATTACCTCACTCAGCTTGTCTCTCTAATATCATGAGAATCTGTCACAAGATTTTCTCTCAGTTCTGAACCCAATCCTTAGTCCTTATGTAGCAGAGCCAAATCTTAACCTGAGCCAGATCCAAGGACCAGGTACCATATCCCATTGTCACTCTCTGTTTGAAAGGGCATTCAGGGATGGCTAAAGAAGACAGGGTTTTTTCTTTTTATTGGAGGAGTATACTAGAAGTTGGAAAATTTGATTTGTGTTATGTTTGCTGACTAGTGGTTGGGATGGAAATATGATGCACTTTGGAGTTTCCAGATATTTTTGCATTGTATCTTTTAATTAATAGCAACTGTGCTGACAGCTCAGATAAGCATTCTTTTATGTTATAGTATTAAAATCTAAATAAACAAATAAATCACCAAACCTTGTTTTGGAAATACATGGCCAGCAGGCTTGCATACTTTAAACCAGTTTTTTTTTTTAACAACTCTGGATTAATTATTTTAAATAAATCTCCATGCTAAAAGATTCGCTGACAGCACAGAAAATCCCCCGAGGTGGCCTTTCTAAAGATAAGCCTATTCACTTTTAAAGGGATACTTTAAACTCAAATTTGGCCCCAAATTTATTTTTTATAAAAAAAAAAAAACAAGCACAATTTAAGACCAATAGAAATAGTTTCATGCCTGATTTTTCTCCCTGAATTCCAGTGGAAACAATTGTTTTTCTATAAACATTTTTGCTATAGGGTTGCAAACCCAAACACACTGCAGCTGTGAGAACCTGAAAGTGAAACCGACTGTCAATAAAAGTGGAATCAATGTTTCATTGATTTTTACTGTCCAGGTTAAGAGACATGCAAAAGCTAAACAAACAGCACAATCAGATAAAACATATTGGGTTTTAAAAATACTTTCCACTTTAATAATCTGAGATCTTACTCGTGATCTAGACAAACACATTCATTTGTTTGCAATATGTGGGCTCTGAGCACCGTCCCACTGGGTCCGTTTGTGAAAAGTCAGCCAATCCAATCTGTTCACTGTTTGAGGTGTTCGGCTGGTCACACACCTGAGTTCTCTCATGTGCATCAGCAAAACAAATCAAAGCTTGGTGGAGCAGACTCATTGCTGCTGGTGATGGAGCCCCGAGAGGGTCTCAGCCCCAAGAAGAGCAAGTGGAGTTATTGATAAAGGAAGGCAGATCTAGTTTACAGATATATCCTATCAGGAGCCCACCAAGGAATACCTTAATTATAGAATCTCAAGGTTGAAAGGGACCTCAGGAGGTCATCCAGTCCAACCTCCTGCTTAAAGCAGGACCAATCCCCAGACAGATTTTTGCCCCAGATCCCTAAATGGCCCCCTCAAGGATTGAATTTACAACCCTGGGTTTAGCAGGCTAAGGCTCAAACCACTGAGCTACCCCAGTCTCATCCCATTTCTAGCCAGTACCCCTGAGTTGTTGGGATGTGCTGGCTCTTTACTGCTTTTGCACCACTGTAACTTCCTCCCTTGGTGAACTTTCTGCTGCCAAGGCTCTGAGCAGACTCTACCCCAGTTAATGCTGGCATAGATGCACCAGTGAATTTGGGCAGGGGGGGGTCTAATTTTAAATCTGCCTGGCTTGAGGAAGTCCTTTAAGCAAGGTGCTTTAGCACATTTCACACTCATGCTGTTCAGATCTGACATATAGCAAAACATTTTCACCAAAGTCAGGGATTTCACTCGTTCTTATTAATCGAGCCCTCATGTGTTTGGATGTCTGTGCACTGGTAACTTACCCTCCTCTAGTGAAAGGGAATGTGCTGTTTGTCTGCAGTCAAACCACCTGACGGCGGCTGCATTCATTTGTTTCAAAGTGTCCGTCATATTCCCAAACTGGGAAATAAGTTCAACTATGTTCCCTGATTACCAATAAGTGATTTCCGGAGAGTGCCGCCCATCAGTGCTAGTCCTCTCGCCCACCTGATGACAGCTCGTGATTATTTACATGTAGCACCATGGTTCGGAGAGATCTCAAAGCAGGTGAAAATAAAGGTTTAATGATTGAATTATATATTCTCTTCTTGTGATTGAAAATAATAGAAGGCAACTGACGTGGCTACCAGACAGATTACATAAGCACAAGTTAAGTGGTAGAATAAAAATGAGTGATAGTCCTCCTTGACTTAAATACACCACTAAGTAGTATGCCCTTGAATTCAGCATAAAGCAATTTCCTCCTCCTCAGTAACAGCTAGGGGGCATTCCAAATGCAAATAGAGTCAGCTTTGCATTTTTAATATTTCACAGATACATAATTCACTGCCTCGGTTTAGAAACGTTATTGCTACCTCTTCTGTGCATTTAAATTATTTTGCACCTCCGAACTTTCACGTTAACTTTAATGTCGGCTCTTAAAATGTATTTTGTACAGACTAGCCTGTGCTTGTAGCTTTTGAAAGTCACCGCTTGCACAAATGCAGACACGGGCACAAGTAGATAGTACTATTGAACCTGTATTGTTTCACTGACACAAAAGTCTTGTTTACAAAGGGTTTTTACTAAAATCAGCCCTGGTTATCTCAAAGCCATTCAAATCAATAGATAACAAATGGGAACAAAGCAAGTGCAATTGTTATTACAATACCACATTTGTGGGTGGTGTATTCTGCATGCTATGTAACCCATGGGTACAATGAAAACTCAGGCTGATCAATATTAAACAACTGTATTTCATAATATTTGGTGATCATAGAAATTAGAGATGGAAGAGTCCATCATGGGATAAAGGCCATCTTCCTGCTAATACAGAATTAGTCCCTACAGCTACATGCAGTAGCAGAAAGATTTTGTGTGGGAGCTGGACATGAGCAGTTTTAATTTCATTTGGTGTCACAGATGAGATGAGATGTAAATCCAGAGTCCTTTCTAGTGGCCATTAACGCCCCCAGTGGTACTTGTCACCAAGGAGGAAGGTTTGTGAGACCAGGTTTGTCAATGTTTTGGAAGCATGGACTGAGGATTTTCAAATGCATCAGACCTCAGATCCAAGGCTGGGTTTGAGATTTGGGGCGAATATCGTGTGCGGGTCTATTCAGAGTGTTCATTGGGTGCAAGCGCTGCCTAGTGCTCTCACAGTGTGACCTGTGAAGGCTCCCCATGACACCCCCGTATAAGAGCCAGGCAGGAATCAGTGCAGGGACAGCTCCTACTCTCACCCCGGCGGGGGGGGGGGAGAGACATGGCACTCCAGAAAGTGGGGTGGCTATGCAGAGGGAGTACACTGCACCCCATTAAGTCTATGCACCGGGGAGCTCTGGGAGGCACTCTCACTTCTTGTGGCAACATATGCCTTCTGGTCCTCCCATTCTGGGCTGGTGCAGTTCCCCACTGCCCCAAACTGCAATCAAGCCCTAAATGTCATTACAATAGCTCAGTCTGAGGCTATCGTTTTTCAGCTTTCTGTTATCATGATAATAAATTCCTTTTCTGAGGGAGAATGGGTCTATGAAAAGGCAGGGTCAATTTTTCCACTGATGTCACTCCATTGACTGTTTCCTCACTGCCAGCCCTATTCATTCAACTTTGAAACTGAAAAGCAAGACTGCCTTCTTCCACCAGTTTACACCAGTGTAATTCCATTGGCATCAACGAAGAATCAGGTTCCCTCTCTTTAGTAAGCTTGCACAGTTTTTATGCTTTACACTCCTGCTATCTTAGCGCACAGCCAATGCAGGTACGGAGAGTGTAATAGACAGAGTCATGGAAGTGCTGGGAAGAGATTTATTTCCTCGGCCCAGAGGCCCTTGTTACAGAAAATGTGCAGGATTCTATGCTGGTTTGAGCATCATTGAACAGACTTGTCAACTAAGACCCTAGTCCTGCAGTCCTCAGTAGCAGTTTTATCTGAATAAGGACTGAAGGATCAAGCCCCAAGTTCTTTTTTCACACTAATTTTATGACTGCTGAAGTGACAGCTGGAAAGAACACAGCCCAATGTTTACATACCTGGTTGAGTTTGCAGGGTTGGTAGTGAGAAATCCCATGTTTTGACTGGTAAATTGAGCAAATGTGATACAAGTGGTCACTGAGACAATACGTTTGGCATGCTGCAAAGCTAGTTTTCAGGAAACATTTTGGAGCAGAACATCACTTTAAACATTTAAGAAAATCATTTGTGTGCTTCATGATCCTTCAATGCACAACACTACTGGTAGGGGGTCATCTCAGTGCAAAGTCTAGTCTGACTTCCTAGTGTCCTAGCATCCCTGCTGTGTAAGCACTTCTGAGGTGCTTTCAAGACAGAGCCTTAACATAATGTATTGTGTTGGCTGTAAATTTCATGCGCAATCTTGGACAAATAACTTAACCCATCCGTGAGTCAGTTTCCCCATTTGTAAAATGAGGCAAATACCCTCCACCTCACAGGGGTGTGGTAAGAATTAGTTCACTAATACCTGCAAAGCTCTATGAGACCTTTGGATATAAGTCGCTCTATAAGCACTAAGTATTGTTTTTATTATTCTGTTACCTTTTGGGTAAAATTGTATGTAACGTGGTATATGTATCAAGTTGCATTAATGCAATATATTAATACAATATAAAGCTGTAACGTAGCACAAATTTCTCACCAGATTATAAGTCCTGCATTCGTCCTCATTTTCCTCCACCCTAGACAAGAGGTGGAATCCTTCAAAGAGTGACCTCCTTTAGAACTGGCTCTCATCTTATTTATTTCTAGATTCTGCCCCATTCATTACATTAAAGGTTATTTTTTTAATGAAGCACTATGGGTAGGAGAAATAACTTTTACCTTCTGCTCTAATTGATGAATGATGTGTGAACTAATCAGAAAGCTTTGCTGTAGCCACCATTAAAGCAACAGATGTATGTGGCTCAGGAGAGATTTGTTGAATGGCTTCAACCTTTAAGTGCAGAGGATAAATGGATGGTGACATCATTATGCCTTGACAAATAGAAATTATATCATTCTCTTTTTTTCATTACTGAAGGATGATTTATTTCTATGGCTTTCATTTTCATAAGCCCATCCATTGTCTGTAAAGTTAAAGCCTTTTAAAATTGCAATATGCAACTAAAGTAGCTAATAACGTACCACACATGATCAAAGAGCATATTGTTTTCTGAGCTGTTCTCGTGGAAAATACTTCTAATAAAACAATGCTGTGATTTACAATAATGGAAGAAAAAAGTATGTTTGCATCCTACACCTGGGTTTATTTTAAATTAACTACAATTCAAAAGTATAACAAACTAGAAGACACTTGATCTAGCGATATTTCATCTTCATCAGCTGCTAGAGGATGCTGCTGTGTTTGGAGGGTTTGGGAACCGAATCCTAAGAATAGATAGGATTGTTCTGCATAACAGTTTTGTGTCATAATAAATGGGCAAATGTTCTCCTGTCATTGATGCTCTACCTGTATATTCTGGGCTGGTGTCTTGTTTGATCATATTTTCATAGTCATTCAGATGGACTGGAATTTCCATGACATTTTCAGTTATTATTGAATTATTATTATTCACCTGGAGATGAATGCCTGGCTGTGAAGATGGTGTCACCAGGAGGGCTTTGGCTTCCTTGACCATGGGATGCTGTTTCAGGAAGAAGGACTGCTAAGCAGAGATTGGGACCACCTATTGAGGAAGGGGAAGAGCATCTTTGGATACAGATTGGCTCACCTAGTGAGAAGGGCTTTAAACTAGGTTCGAAGGGAGCAGATGACCAAAGCCCACAGGTAAGTCAAGAACATGGAGACCTGGGAGAAGGTTTGGAATTTGGGGGGAGCATGGGCTGTTATAGCAGGTATCAAGGAGAGACAGACAGAACTGCGGGAACGGGGGGGAATCAAATCAGTATCTTAGATGTCTGTATACTAATGCAAGAAGTATGGGAAATAAGCAGGAAGAACTTGAAATGCTAGTAAATAAACACAACCATGACATAGTTTGCATCACAGAGACCTGGTGGGATAATACACATGACTGGAATATTGGTATAGAAGGATACAGCTTGCTCAGGAAGGACCAGCAGGGAAAAAAGGGAGGAGGTGTTGCGTTATATATTAAAAATGTATACACTTGGACTGAGATTGAGATGGAAATAGGAGACAGACTTGTTGAAAGTCTCTGGGTAAGGATAAAAGGGGTAAAAAACAAGGATGATGTCATGGTAGTGGTCTACTACAGACCACCTAACCAGGTAGAAGAGGTGGATGAGGCTTTTTTTAAACAGCTAACAAAATCATCCAAAGCACAGGACTTGGTGGTGATGGGGGACTTCAACTACCCAGACATCTGATGGGAAAATAACACAGCAGGGCGCAGATTATCCAATAAATTCTTGGAATGTATTGGAGACAATTTTTTATTTAAGAAGGTGGAGACAGCAACCAGGGGAGAGGCTGTTCTAGATTTGATTTTGACAAATAGGGAGGAACTGGTTGAGAATTTGAAAGTGGAAGGCAGCTTGGGTGATACATATGGCTGTCTAAAACTAGGCACCTTAAATCCATACTTAGGCACCTAAATAAGTGACCTGATTTTCAGAGGTGCTGAAGATCCACAAGTCCCCTGGAAGGAGTGAAGGTGGGACTTATTTTAAATAGGTGCTTGTATATGGATTTAGGTAACTAAAGGTATGTCTACACTTAAAATGCTACAGCTGTGCAGTGTAGACACTACCTATGAGGACAGGAGGGGTTCTTCCACTGGAGAGGTATTCCACCTCCCCAAGAGGTGGTAGCTATGTCGACCAATGAATTCTTCCATTGACCTAGCACACTCTACACCGGGTGTTAGGTTGGTATAGCTACATCTCTCAGGGATGTGGATATTTCAGACCCCTGAGAGAGGTAGCTATATCAATGTAAGTTCCTAGTGTAGACTAGCCCTAAGCTTGAAAATTTGGGCCTTACTCCTCAGTGTTCTGATCAGTCCCTTTCATGGATGTAAAATTCAGTTCAAGGTGGGAAAGGCAATGAAGTGCAATTTACTATAAATATGCATGTGTTGTAGTTCACCTGAAGTGATGAGCTTGATGCCGGCACCTCTGGCCTGTGTTATGCAGGAGGTCAGACTAGTTGATCACTGTGATCCCTTCTGGCCTTACAATGTATGAAATTACTCATTGCGTCAGATCTCGCGGTCTAATCCATTAAGAAATGTAATACAAATGTTGAAATAATCACATTTTCCTCTGCTAAAGTGTGACACCCATTTTAATGACCTGGGTTTTGTTTAAACCCACTAGAAGAGCAGCATTTCTTACTAGAACTTTTTTTTTTCATTTCCACCTGCTCCCAACAAGGAAAATCTCTTTCTGGCTGTACATAAATTATTGAGAGTAATGCACATGACAGTAGCACATTGTGTAACACCCCGAGAACACTGGAGGCAGGCAGCAATTACACAAAAAGAGGGATTTTACAAAAATAGCAATCACTAAAATAAACATGAATAAACACACACTCAAATGTTTTAATGTGGGATGGGAGAATGCAATTTAGAAGTTCTAAATTAATTTAAAATTACTTCAAAGCCATTAGAAGTTATTCTTAAATGGTTCATGAAACGTGGGATCATTTTTACAACGTTTTCATGTGAAACCAGTGTTTCCTCTTGGAAAATGGCTGATGAGGGAACCCCACTTGTGTTTGCTTGATAGAAGTTGTTATGATGCTAGTGGACCAGGTGCCTGCTCTTGCCAAGGCTGTAGGCTCAGCTGAGCATTGACAAACTCATAGCTGGAAACCAGATCGGGTCATCTGTATGTTAGTATTGTTCAAGATACATGTTAGACTTGTAAGGATGTCTTTAGTTTTCAGACTCTGTAAAATGCTTGTAAGTTGCTGCATGCATTAATCTTATTTGTAATGTCTGTATCCCATGTTATAAGGTAATATGTATGTTTTGCTTTATAACTTTACATATGCCTGCTCTGAACTTGTGAACTCAGGCAGGAGAAGGGTTCCCCCACCCATCAAGAAGGATTATCAAAACTAAGGGAGCCATTGAGAAGCATCAGAATACATAGACTGGGCTATGGGCCTCTCTCGCCCATGAAGGTTGCTTTGTGCAAGAAAGCTTGTCCCAACAACTTGAGTACTGGAAGAAGGAAATACAGACAGCTGACATGAAAATTCTTCATCTCTTTGCTGTTTGGACACTCACAAGCCTGGAACTGGGAAACAAAAGCAGAGAACCCCAGGGTCAACCCTAAGAAGACATTCGGTGCTGGCAGATTACCACATCTCTGTCACCTTTTGGAACCATAGACTGTGACTCATTTGTGTATATATGTTGCCTGCTTTAATCTGTAAATAACCCTCTCATTTCTTTTTCCTAGTTAATAAATGCTTGGTTAGTTTACTACTATAGGATTGACTACAAGCATTGGCTTTGGTGTGAGATCCAAGGTACAATCTGATGTGGAGTAAGTGACTGGTCTCTTTGGACTGGGAGCAACCTGAATCTTTTGTGATCTTTGGTGTAAGTGACCATTTATCATTAAGCCCAGCTTGCCTGGGTGGGAAGATAGACTGGAGAGCTCAGTGTGACTCCATAGTAAGACTGTTAAAGTGATCCAGGAGTTCACATTTGTTACAGGGTTGGTGAAATCTAATTATAGAACGTACCACCAGTTTGGGATGTCTGCCCTGATTTTTGACAGTCTGCCCTGAGGCGGGCACTCACAGCCGTAAACCACTGCAGACAGCATGACAATTGTATCTTTACTCTCTACACAAAGTTAACAAAATGAGGAAACCACATAGAGACAGTTAGGTTCCAAATAACCATGTTAACTAACTATATTCAAACATATAAGGCCAAGCTAAATATATACCCTGTTGCTTGCCAGCTGACAGGGACAGATGCAGCCAGAGCAGGGACTGCAGCACTGAGAGGACAGGGGGTAAAATGAAGCCCTGTTGGGGTGGCCACTCTCTCAAGTACCTCTCTGGACCTACTGCAGACCTTCACACACACACTCTGGGGACACCAGGACCCAAATGGTCTCTCCCCACTTGTGAGAAAACTACAGAAAGGAGCGGCCAGAGATTCCAGTCAGTAGGGGAAGAAGCAGCCAAAGCAGGGACCTCTGGATCTCCAACCGTTCACAGAATTTTCTACAATTTTGACTGGACTTTCTCTGCCCAGTGCTGTTTGGCTGTTTGCTCCAACCCTCCTCTCTTCTCTCCTTCACAGTCTCACTCTACTGCCCCTCTTACCCTCTTCTCTTCTCCTCTTTGCCTCTCCCCTTCTATTTTCTTTTCATGTAGCTGATCCCTTCCTAAGAGCAACTCTCCCTGCCCTCCCCAGCAATAAATAAATAAATAAATAGAACTAACATGCTGTTTGCTGCCATCACATTGTTCACTCTGCTCGTGCATTCTACCCCTTCCCCCAGCCCATGTCTGTCTAGTCTATTTAGGTTATGAGCTCTGTGAGGCAGGGACCATCTCCTACTCTGTCTTTGTTCGGCCTGAGCACAACAGGCTTTCAGCACGCTGGTGGGCCTTTAGGTCCTACCACAATCAACATGTGAAATTATAATGCTTTGTTAGGTTCTGATGGCTTCTGCAACAGTAGACAGGGAGGCCCAAAAAAGAGCTCACAAACTACTGAAAGGGTATTACCCAATTCCTAGTCATTACAAAGTTTTTTTTTTTAAATTAGATTTTAAGTTCTTTGGGATAGGGACTGTCTTTTATTTTGTGCTTCTCCAGTGTCCAGCATAACAGGGCCCCATCCTGATTGAGGCTTCTGGGTACTACTGTAATAAAAATAATAATTGAATATGGCCAATTAGCCTCGTCATAGTGTATGTGCTGTAAAGTCTGTACTGTGAATTGGAATGTTGCAGTCCACTAGAATTTATCTCCCATTGGATGAGCATGTAGTGATGTACTGTTTCTCAGAATTATTGTAGGTCCTGACTCTCTAAGGAGACACATCCAGGAGAGGAATAAGTATGTTCAGGAGAGGCCAATGGTATGAAAACATAATATTTTGTTCCTTTCATACTGGATCATCGTGATGTAGGACTGAACTAAATAGAACAATTTGTTCAATACTGAACATTCATCAGAAACTTTGGCTTTTGATGAGTGTCAGAGACATCTCTCCAAAGTACTAGATGTGCTTTAACACTGTGGTTTCTCATTGATTTATCTGTTGCAGTCATCACTCAGTTTTTATTTTGATGTGGAGTAGAATTCTCCAATACCTTTTTATTTAATGTAACACATCTGGAATGTGGATCAAATACAGCTATCTGCCGCCTATAATTATTTTTAATTTATTAATTACTGAGCTGTTGCTCAGCCTTATACAAAAAAAGAGAACACCACATGGGTCTTGAAAAATTACATTTCTGTCCCCATTAAGGCCTCTTTACTCTGTCAGGGCAGAACCTTAGTTTAAATGAAAATCTGTCTCTCAGTCTCTGTAGCTAGGAGCTTACAATGCAAATTGAAAAATTTGGGCTCCCATGAGTGTGATAGAGGTAAGAATAGTATTACTGATACCTTTAACTTCGCTGGAGCATTTATTTGAAAATCAGGGTAGGCTTCAGTCACACGGCTACTCTACCTTCTCCTCAGCTGTTCATTGGCTGTTCTGACAGCTGGGGATGGTGTAGGAGCCGTTATTTCACATCTCTAAGGTTTGCAGGGGTGGGGCAGATCTACTGGCTTCACAGATGCCTTGCACTTCAAGAGCAAGGCCTGTATTTTTGTCTGGCCTAGTTCAGCAACATATAATATATCCATTGTCAAAGTACTTCTAATTCTTAAAGTAATTGTGCTAATTATTACCTACCACAATGAGCGCCCCCCCCCCAAAGACAGAACGAGGGATTTGGCCCATTATTTCACTCACTATTGTTTATTAAACCAAACAAATCCACACTTTTGGAAAGTGGAAAATAAACTTTGTTTCCATATCAACACATACTTTCTTCTAGTATTTTCCTCTACCAGTTTGTAAGTAATATTGCTAAGAATTTCTGGCCTAGTGCACTGATTTAGTCCTGTATTTAAAACAAACAAACAAACTCACCACCACCACCACCCTTGAAGCACACAGTTCTGGGAAACAGTACTTGGAACAACTTTGAAGCACTTCTTTCTGGTCTAAAGTCAAGTTTTTACCACAGAGAGTTCCATCCCTTTAACCACGTCTGCAGCTTGGACTGCAGTTTGGCCAAGCAGGACAGCACAAGGGTACCATAGCTCATAGATCTCTTGGGATGTAGCATGCCTCTTAGTTTTAAGGCGGTGAACAAAGCATTCCTTTCAAATGGAATGGGTCATGTCCAAGGCTTGGAGTGGAGATACCATAATACTCCAGTAAAGGAAGTCTGGGATGGCCATTTTATCTACTCTGGCTTGTGTTTTAAACTCTGTTTTGCTTTCTCCCCTGGAGAACCCAGTAAGCTATGGTGGTTCCTGTCAGCTGGCTTCAATAATTCAGAGGAATGTAATCTTAGAGCCCGATCCTCAGCTGGTATATATCGAGGTAGTTTCACTGAAGTGAAGTCAACAGAGCTACACCAATTTACACCAGCTGAGGATCTGGCCCGTAGTATTTCAGTGCAAATCTCTGTGTTGGTGTGACTCAGTATCTGTGCACTACTGCCTACTAGCCTTTCTTTAACCATTTTCTACATATGGCTCTCCTTGATGAGCAGCGTTATTTGCCACAAAGTGACTTCCCAGAACCAGCAGCTTCTTTTTCAGATCCCAGCACCACCTTGCTCCATGTATTAAAATCAACAGGGACACAGACATCTTGTTGACAGCTAAAGCTGAATCAGAGACAATGTTTGAAGTTTTCCTACAGGATCACCTACTTGACTCTTTGAACTGCTTTGCCAGTATGTTTTTGTGTGCCTGCAGATAATGCTTAAGCTACTGCACAGGATAGCTCACCTTTTGACTTTTGGAAGACCATACCTTTCAGTTCCTTGAAAACTCAATCAGAGAGAATGGTGTCCTGGCATGTATGTGGTGCACAGAAGAACAATGACTCCATTAAGCTGAATTATACTTATGATTTGATTATGAACTGCATCTTTGAAGCAGTCCATTTATCATTTGCCAGTCTGTGAGGTTCAAGTGATCTGAGGCTTTATTAAAGGCCATTTATTAAATAGTCTTTACCGTGATCAGAAGGTGAATTAGAGGCAATGTAATCTAGTGGTTAGCACACAGCTCTGGGAACATTACTCCTGGGTTCTGTTACTGACTCTGTCTGTGACACATGCAGGACACTTAACCTCTTGGTATCTCAGTTTACCCATTAGTATAATGGTTATAACATATATCTACCTCACCCAGATGTTGTGTGGCTTGATAAATATTTGTAAAGTGCTTTGATTCTTTGCATGAGAGGGACTACATAAAACCATGCTGTATTTATTATCAAAAGTATTATTAATTTTCTCAAAGGAACCATCACTTATCAGTATTTACCTTTAACATTTTAAAGCTGCACATTTGAATGAAGGTAAACACGAAAGTTATTATATTTCTGATTGTCAGTGTCTGGGAAGTGGCATTTTCTCTACTTGAAGTTCATCTGGGATAGCCTTAAGAATATTTAGATTTGTGTTTCCTTCTTTGTCATGTCTTGCAGAATTTCCCAGCAAGCAATACAGAATGCTATCTGTACAAAGTGAGAGAGACACAGAGACAGACACCCAGTGGTTCAGGAGCCTATGGTGATAGCTTGAGTGCATTGCTAGTTTGTGCAAACTGCTGTTTGAGAAGCTGATTGCAAATTATTTTTGTGCTTCTATATGCATTGTGAGTAATATTATGTCAAAGTCTCTTCAAAGATTATTAGTTTGTCAATAAACTGGTACTTCAGTATGTAAACGTGCCTTGTAATTAATTTTATGCTTGATGCCCATAGCACCCTAGAGCTGTTATTTCATTTTTGGAGCATAATGTATTAGGCTTCCTGTAGGTATAATGTGGACCAAAGATGTCACCATCAAACAGGGAGCATTTTGTGACAGCTTATATGTGGGGAATGGCTTTCTCTTTCTGCCCCATTCTGAGCACATACAGTGCAAAGAAATGTATTTTAGCTGGCAGTGTCGCTACAGCCTTACCCTGCCTGGAGTTGAAAAAATCAGAGAGAACATCAAATTATATAGGCACTTTATTGGGGTTAGTTGGCATATATTTATATAACTATTTTTATTCTTTCATTTAAATGTTTGCACTGAGCCACTTTCATTAGCCTGAATACTAACTCCTGTGTCCTGAATCTGACCACATTCCAGTTTGGGTAATTACATTCTGCCTTGCTAAAATTTTCCTTCTGTTTCAGTTGGATCCAATATTTTTCTTCACTTCCTGTTCTAAACTATTATTACATAATTTAAAAAAAGCCAATATGGCTGTAAATAATTAGAGAGTCCGGGCCAAAGAGAGAGATTTAGTCCCAGGATTTCCCTTTTTTTCTCTCTCTTCTTTAATGTTTAACTAAATGTTAGATGAGAAAAAATGTTGAACAGGTAAGCTATATTTAGCTTAATACACAGATAGCAATGAGGCAAGGTTTCTCAAGGATAAGAGCTAACTTTCCTTCAAAAATAGATTTGTGTTCATTAAAATGAACCCAATATAAGACAGTGTACATAAAAAGACTTGAATGAAGCAAGGTAGAAATTTTGCATTCATCTGGACATATGGAACAAGTCAATAGGTTATTAGTAGCAGAGTGGTTGTAGTTGGATCTCAATCCTGAATTTCTTCATGCATACTTCCATTGAAGTCAAGGATTGGAACCTTGCTTTGGAAAATATCTTTTTCACCTACTTGCCTACACAACTGGCAGATAATTGAACAACTGAGTAAAAAGTCTTCTACTTTGCACCTTTTTAAAGAGGACAAGCACCGGATTAAAGTTGAACACATTCAGCGTTTGCTTGTTACTACCCAAAAATAAATAAAGAAAGAAAGAAAGAAAGAAGTGTCTTTAAATTCACCAGCAGCTGTGTTCTGGATATAGAGAAAGCAAACCTCCAAAACTGATTTTTTTAAAATGCAACCAAAAGCTTTTCAGAAATGAAGTCAGAAGAAATGAGAAATGTTTTCCTCCAGTGTTGCAACATAATGATAAATGGCTTTTGCCTTTCCAAAACCAAGTTAGAAAACCTCTGCTCACCTCTATTATCTACTCCTGGTCTCTAAAGACATATTACCATATTAATTCATTGTGTTATACAATTTGAGCAACTAAATGAGCTTACCTTATGCCCTCCTAATAGTATTTCCTTTTAATGTTAGCTTTAAGTGATATTTTTAGGGGATATTTGAAGCAGGATGCATGAAGAAAATGCATTTAAACTCAATTTTGTTTAAAAATTATGAGTTGTCTCATCTTGATGAACCAAGTATAGAAAAGCCACATAGGCTCCACATATACCACACCATTTATCTTCCAATGTGACGTTGAGAAGTCAGCTATGTACTAGGGGTGAGATTTTAAAATGAGCCAAAGTGATTTAGGAGCACTAAAATTCAATGGGACTTGGGTTCTTAATTCACTTCAGCTTTTTAGAAAATCCCACCCTAAAGAGGCTCAATTCGTGAAAAATAAAACGATTCAAGAATTAGTTCACACATCTGAGCCCAGAGTTCAATTCACTACTGTTCCTGAACTCATCTTACTAGTTAGGGAATATGTTCAAGACTCCTGAAATGTTCAGACATTAGCAGAAATGATTGTTTAGCCAAATATTCATCCTGCAGTTTGTTCTGTTATTCATTATGGGCCTGATTCAGCAATGTCCTTAAGCACATGCTTAATTTCAAATATGTGCTTGTTTTGCTGAATCATGGCCTATATTTTCATGTAAAAAGTTTCAGACATTCACACAGGAAGCAAAGACAATGCTGGGAGATTTAGGCAAGCAAATAGTTAACATAAACAGTTTTGCAAACCACCTGAAAATTATTCTTCTAATTTCTATTACTTACAAATAATGAATACATTAGAAAAAAGGGGGGCTGGTACATGAAGCAGAAAAAGAGATTAAAGCCCCCAATCCTAAATCCGGTGGGACTACTAAAATGTGTACATTTAAGCACTTGTGTGCAAATGTTGGTAAAGAATATTATTAGCAATGAAAAATTTAACCAGAAGGATTATGGGCAGATATATTTTGCAAGCCCAATATTGTATATCACAAAATAATTATTATTCTGTTTCATATTCTTCAAATATGTCAATTTGGGGGTTAAAACACCCTGAATTCGCTGGCTAGCTATCCTTGTTTATTGCTATTGTCTTTTGAGTCTATTTGCTGATTACAGTGACCAATATAAGTCGCACTATCTTACTGCCAAACTGCATGTCGTTCTTGTCTGACCTTCCAGTGTGTATTAAACACCATCCCGTTTTTAGGGGCGTTTTATTTCATTTGTGTGACACTGACATAATTAGTAAATGGAAGATGTTTCCTATAAGTACATGATTCTTAGATTCTTAAGTTCAGTGATTTTAATGTAATAGACTCATCCCTGTGCTAGCATGGTTTTCATTTAAACTGACCTTACTTTATTTGAATTATTGCTCAGATTTGCACAAGTATAAATGGCCTAATCTCCCAAAATACATTTTCTGATCGACATAAGCAAACAGTCTGAAGAAGCAATTATGTAAAAGAAATGGTTTTAGGCAACAAATGGCCCTATAAATAAACAACTACTTCCTAATCATAGGCTAAAAGAATGTGCCATTTTTCTTACTTTTTTTCTTTTTTAATAAAAATAATCAAAGTGAATGAATTTTAATGCTTGTGGAAGTAATAGTGTTGTCTGAAGTCAAGTATAGTGCACGCAAATGCTGTATGAGCTTTTATTACCTAGAGTTTGGCCAATGTACCTAAATCTGACCAGCATTGCCTCTGTCATTCCAGTTCTGGACTTATCAGCAAGAGATTAGCAAATCTATTTTCACTTGCTACATACTGTAGCCTCACCAAATTCTTTTATGCAAAGCTTTCCAGAGGTGAAAGCTGATGTTTTAACCCATGATGCTACCACCCCACCTTCATGTCTGTTCTGTTTTCACCATGAATGCCATTCATGGCTCCTATTACT
Organism: Terrapene triunguis; assembly: GCF_002925995.2. Lineage (NCBI taxonomy): Eukaryota > Metazoa > Chordata > Testudines > Emydidae > Terrapene > Terrapene triunguis. The sequence continues at coordinate 15,938,292 of NW_020664435.1, read as the reverse complement.
GATTAGAACTCATAATTTTGGCTTAACATAAATAAAAGAAGGATGGTGACACATATGTTAGAATCTTATTTGAGGAGGGAACATTCAACTATTATTGTAGCTTTGGGAGAATGCATAATTGTTAGCTGGTGAGAAAAGAAATTGGGGAATCAATATAGCACAATATTGTGGTGCAAGAGAAGAAAGTCAGTAATAAGTGTGTGGTACTAAAGAAATCAGCTTACACACAAAGATTCTGATTCTCTTCTCAGACTGGGCTAAATGAGGAATAATTGAACTGAAGCCAATAGATAGCTAATCTAGTGTACAATTGGTAAGAGATGAGAATCAGGCCTAGAAAGAGGAAAATGAGGTCAGAATGAAAAGGCAAAGGTCAGTAAAGACAGAGAATAAGGAATTACATTGTGGAAGAAGGAAGTAGTTGTTCAAGAGAAATAAAAGTAGGTTAAAAAGGAAGGATCCATTTGTGCAAAGAAATCAAAGAAATCCATCAATAGAGAAGGTAAAATACAATATACGTAAAGGGGAAAGAGAAGAGTCAATAAAAAGAGAAACAAACACCAGGAAGTTTGCACTGATGGGGGAGTTTGCACTAAAGAGGAGCCTGAACCCAAAACGCAGATCCAAATCCTCCCTGACGTTAGGTGGACATCAGATCTGAATTTTGTTTTGGATTCGTACATTGTGGCACGGGACCCATCTCTAAAAATGAAATAATTCATAGGTCTTACCACAGATTTTCAGTAGTTTAATGACCAGCCTTTCAAGTGTCTACCTCTTAAAATGGGGTTTGTTTGGTTTTGTATTATTCCCAATGAACAGATGGAGATATCTGCAGAGGGATTTGATGAGGATCTCATTTGCAAATATGTTAGGGCCAGATCCAAAGCCCACTAAAATCATGGGGAATCTCTTTCCACTCACCCGATGGACTTTTGATCAGGCTCCCAATATTCGTGTTCTATAGGATCCCCTAGACCAAGACGATGAAGGAACAACAGTTTAACCAAGGTGCCAAGCCTGAAGACAATTTTAAAAGACCCCCAACTACATGTGCTCGTAGAAATATCTGATAGCAACAGTTCTCTAGAGCTTGTAACTGCCCTACTGAAAGAATTAAAAGCTGCGAGACCTTGTACTATGAGGGAAAGTCATGCTCATTTATCTCCTTATTTAACCAGCATCTTGCAAAATTTGTAAAAACATTGTGTCTTAATGGTAATCAAAATAGAAGAAAGAAACATCAGGAGTGTCTGATCCTTCTCTCAGTGAAGGAAGTGTAAATCAGGAGTAATTCCAGTAAAGTCAATGGAGTTACCTCAATATAAAACTGATGTTAGTGAGAGGGGAATCAGACCTCTAATTTTGAGCTGACAAACCATAGTTATAGGAAGTGTGGTCTGAAGAATGTGTGGGGGATTGAGGTTTTATAATTGCAGAAACTAGTAATTTATACTCTTGAACTGATTTATGTCTCACCTGTCCAAAGCTTCCCAACTTTGGAAATGTTAGGAAATTCTCAAAAAGGCTTCTCAAGTTTTTGAATTCATGTTTACATTTCTGTTATTAATATTCGCATTGGAATTTCTCTGTGCACATTATTGTTAGTGTACATGCACATTTTTATATTGGGAGGTATCAGAGAGATGCCTACAGAATAGAAGAAAATGTCTAAGGGCCAGATTATCTTCCCAGCCCATGGAAACTTGCCTGGAAGGAGGCTCAGAGGGAAACCTCTCTGAGTTTTCTCTTCACTTGCCCCTCTGACGGGAGAATGTAATTGGGAGGAGTGCGTGTGGTGGGGGGGAGCTGCAGATTTTGGAGGCTACACGTCCTCTCAAATCTATAGATCTTTGGGATCCACAGGGCTGGGTCATGCTGTAGCTGATCAGTAGAAGCCACACAGGATGCAGAAGAAGGTAATTAACTCCTAAATATATTACTTAATGCAAACAGAAGCCTGGTGCCTGAATGGGATGGCGCCATAGGGAGTGGCACCTCATTCATTCTCTCTGGCTGCCAGAATGTCTGGAGCAGCCATGGAGGGACTTCCACAATGGATGCACAGTTCCTAGGAGGTGGCACTCTCGCAACTCAGAAAGTCGGGGTGGGGGTGGGGGATCTGCATGCAGAGGGACCCTTCTACAGCAAAGATCTCCAGTGGACAATCTGAACCGATAGTTGGACCACAACCAAATGTGGACAAGTAAATGGTTTTGTCAGTTTAAATAAATACACCCTTACGTTGCTCATGGAAATGCCTTTTCAACAATGTCACATAAGATGAAAATAAGAAATGCAGTGTCCTTGGAGGAAGGAGCACCTTTTAGATGTACAAATAAGCCAATAATTCAGAGTTCTTCTGGGGATGGGGAGCGTGGTGGTGATGGTGATGGAGGAGGAGGAGGAGGAGGAGTGGGAGAAACTAGCTTTGATAGAGGCAGAATATTATGCAAATATTTTAAATATGTCTCCAGGATACATGTTGCCCTTTCTAAACTAAATACGTTTGTGCAAAAGACAACCAAAAACAAAAACAAAAAAACAATCAAAATGAGAACATTTAAAGGAGAGGCACAACATAAAATGCTAGGCTGTTCATTTCCTCAGACTTCTGGGTTTCTCAGATACCTGGGCTTTGCATGCTTTGGACCATGGAGGATGTTTCCATGGTGACAAATAGATGTTATGTTTATTTATTGGACAGCAGGGAATGACAATGTCAACAAATGGTATTTTTGTTCCTTTCTCTTTTTGTCCTGAGGAGATTTGTTTTTGTTAATGAACTAGCAGAAGCAGCAGCAGCTTATTTTTTTCTGTGGCAAAAATAAACAGCAGTTAATTTGCTTCTGTAATTCTCTGAACAACACTTTAGAAGCTGCTTGCTCTAGCCTATATGCAAATGCTTTGTGATGTGCAGGTGCTGGCTGCAGAGTGAAAAGAATATTTCACGTCATGGGAAAGGACCCACATATTTGCTACACTGGATATGTATCCACCTGGGTTTGTATTGAACTCTTCCACATATTTGTTCTTGTTGATGGCTCTGCTGCTTTGTCCATAAAAATGACCTGACAAAAGGTTAAGACTGTTGTAGTAGATGCTGCCGATGGAAAAACTTTGTGTTTCCTGGAGACCTTAATCACTAGAGATGAGGTAAGGCATTAGAAAGAGGCTTAGTAATTATAGAATCAAGAGAGAGCAGGTCTGAAATGAAAACCACAGGATTTGAGCAGCCTGGTTGAATTCTGGATTTTACATCCACTAAGAGAGACTTTCCTGGGTTTATATACAACTCTATTTAGTTTCTAACAATCAGATACTGTTTGCTGAACTCAAGTGAAGAGATACCCAAAAGAAATGGGTGTTAGAAATGCCTTTGGATAGGGTAAAAGAAAGCATGACCATTAGGCCAAAGAGCATCTGTACTGATCTGATGCTTTAGGGCCACTCTGTCATATACTAACAATTTAGTTCCGCTCACCCCTAACAGTAGAGGGCCCAAGATGCTGTACAACAGAATAAAACCAAACACAATATAATAAGTTACCACCTTGTTACAATGGGAGCATTGAGGGAAAAGAGGGCCCGATCTTGCAAACACTTTCAAGTCAATGGGACTAGCCTTGACATTAAGTGCTATGCTAGTAGTGAGTATTTACAGGACTGGGCCCCAAAATTGGGACCAAAAGGGTAAAAAGAGTTGGCTGTAAATAAAAGGCCAGCAGTGGTCATTTCAAAACATCCTTTGAGAACAATAAAGAGCTTTAAAGTGAGGCTAGATGAAATAGATGAGCTTCAGGGGGAGCACGGTCCACCCTGTGGGTATGGCTACAATGCAATTAGATGCCTGTGGCTGGCCCATGCCAGCTGACTCAGGATCTCAAGGCTCGAGCTAAGCGGCTGTTTAACTGCAGTGTAGGCAGTCCAGGCTCAGGCTGCAGCCCAGGCTCTAGGACCCTGTGAGGGGGGAGGGTCCCAGGGCTCAGGCTGCAGCCCGAGCAGGGACATCTACCCCGCAATTAAACAGCCCCACAGCCAGAGCCCTGCAAGCCTGAGTCAGCTGGCACGGGCCAGCCGCGGGCGTCTAATTGCAGTGTTGACATACCCTGTGGGACTCACCAGGACAGGCAGCTTATTGATCTCCTGAGTTAGCCCCTGTTCTGGGAAGCCTTATCCCCTAGATGGCCCTACCGAACTGTCCTGTTTAGAGGCTGCTTCGCTTCCATGTCAAAGAACCCTCAGTGCTCAGACTGGGGGTGGGGAGTGGTTACGGCTATGCCACTTTTTTCATCACTGCTAGGTAAAAATTAAAAAGGTGGGTGAGAGGAGGAGCTACTATCGTTTTTTCCCCTCAGACAGAGAGCAGAGACCCTCAGGGCAAGGTGAAAATGGGCGAGGAGGAGAAAATCACTACCTTGTTGCTTAAAGTGTTTCCTGGGTCCTAGAGAGAGACCGCATTTCATCTGGAGGAGCTTCTACACCCCCACACCAGGTTCTGGACATTTCAGTCAGATCTGCTTCTTCTTTATTATTGTCACTTACTATTTATATTGTGGTAGGTACTGCCTGGGAGCGCCAGCCATGGACCAGGACCCCATTGTGCTAGGTGCTGTACAAATACAGAACAAAAAGAGCTTAGCATTTATGAGACAGGTTCTGCTCTCAGTTACAGTGCCCAATGGATTCAGTCTGCAGTGACACCAATATGCAACCAAGAGCAGAATCTCAGCAGAAGCCACGGGTTATGGTTTTTCATACTTGATTTAAGTTCTATATAACTACCTAATAAATTATAGATTCATAGATTTTAGGACTGGAAAGGACCTCGAGAGGTCATCGAGTCCAGTCCCCTGCCCTCATGGCAGGACCCAATACTGTCTAGACCATCCCGGATAGACATTTATCTAACCTACTCTTAAATATCTCCAGAGATGGAGATTCCACAACCTCCCTAGGCAATTTATTCCAGTGCTTAACCCCTGACAGTTAGGAACTTTTTCCTAATGTCCAACTTAAACCTCCCTTGCTGCAGTTTAAGCCCATTGCTTCTTGTTCTATCCTTAGAGGCTAAGGTGAACACGTTTTCTCCCTCCTCCTTATGACACCCTTTTAGATATCTGAAAACTGCTATCATGTCCCCTCTCAGTCTTCTCTTTTCCAAACTAAACAAATCCAGTTCTTTCAGCCTTCTTTCATAGGTCATGTTCTCAAGACCTTTAATCATTCTTGTTGCTCTTCTCTGGACCCTCTCCAGTTTCTCCACATCTTTCTTGAAATGCGGTGCCCAGAACTGGACACAATACTCCAGTTGAGGCCTAACCAGAGCAGAGTAGAGCGGAAGAATGACTTCTCATGTTTTGCTCACAACACACCTGTTAATGCATCACAGAATCATGTTTGCTCTTTTTGCAACAGCATCACACTGTTGACTCATATTTAGCTTGTGATCCACTATAACCCCTAGATCCCTTTCTGCCGTACTCCTTCCTAGACAGTCTCTTCCCATTCTGTATGTGTGAAACTGATTGTTCCTTGGTAAGTGGAGCACTTTGCATTTGTCTTTGTTAAACTTCATCCTGCTTACCTCAGACCATTTCTCCAATTTGTCGAGATCATTTTGAATTATGACCCTATCCTCCAAAGCAGTTGCAATCCCTCCCAGTTTGGTATCATCTGCAAACTTAATAAGCATACTTTCTATGCCAATATCTAAGTTGTTGATGAAGATATTGAACAGAGCCGTTCCCAGAACAGACCCCTGCAGAACCTCACTTGTTATACCTTTCCAGCAGGATTGGGAACCATTAATAACTACTCTCTGAATACGGTTATCCAGCCAATTATGCACCCACCTTATAGTAGCCCCATCTAAGTTGTATTTGCCTAGTTTATCGATAAGAATATCATGCAAGACCGTATCAAATGCCTTACTAAAGTCTAGGTATACCACATCCACCGCTTCTCCCTTATCCACAAGACTCATTATCCTATCAAAGAAAGCTATCAGATTGGTTTGACATGATTTGTTCTTTACAAATCCATGCTGGCTATTCCCTATCACCTTACCACCTTCCAAGTGTTTGCAGATGATTTCCTTAATTACTTGCTCCATTATCTTCCCTGGCACAGAAGTTAAACTAACTGGTCTGTAGTTTCCTGGGTTGTTTTTATTTCCCTTTTTATAGATGGGCACTATATTTGCCCTTTTCCAATCTTCTGGAATCTCTCCTGTCTCCCATGATTTTCCAAAGATAATAGCTAGAGGCTCAGATACCTCCTCTATTAGCTCCTTGAGTATTCTAGGATGCATTTCATCAGGCCCTGGTGACTTGCAGGCATCTAACTTTTCTAAGTGATTTTTAACTTGTTCTTTTTTTATTTTATCTTCTAAACCTACCCCCTTCCCATTAGCATTCACTATGTTAGGCATTCCTTCAGACTTCTCGGTGAAGACCAAAACAAATAAGTCATTAAGCATCTCTGCCATTTCCAAGTTTCCTGTTACTGTATCTCCCTCCTCACTGAGCAGTGGGCCTACCCTGTCCTTGCTCTTCCTCTTGCTTCTAATGTATTGATAAAAAGTCTTCTTGTTTCCCTTTATTCCCGTAGCCAGTTTGAGCTCATTTTGTGCCTTTGCCTTTCTAATCTTGCCCCTGCATTCCTGTGTTGTTTGCCTATATTCATCCTTTGTAATCTGTCCTAGTTTCCATTTTTTATATGACTCCTTTTTATTTTTTAGATCATGCAAGATCTCATGGTTAAGCCAAGGTGGTCTTTTGCCACATTTCCTATCTTTCCTAACCAGCGCAATAGCTTGCTTTTGGGCCCTTAATAGTGTCCCTTTGAAAAACTGCCAACTCTCCTCAGTTGTTTTTCCCCTCAGTTTTGACTTCCATGGGACCCTACCTATCAGCTCTCTGAGCTTACCAAAATCCACCTTCCTGAAATCCACTGTCTCTATTTTGCTGTACTGCCTTCTACCCTTCCTTAGAATTGTGAACTCTATGATTTCATGATCACTTTCACCCAAGCTGCCTTCTGCTTTCAAATTCTCAATGAGTTCCTCCCTATTTGTTAAAATCAAGTCTAGAACAGCTTCCCCCCAGTAGCTTTTTCAACCTTCTGAAATAAAAAGTTGTCTGCAATGCAGTCCAAGAACTTATTGGATGGTCTGTGCCCCGCTGTGTTATTTTCCCAACTTATATCTGGATAGTTGAAGTCCCCCATCACCACCAAATCTTGGGCTTTGGATGATTTTGTTAGTTGTTTAAAAAAAGCCTCATCCACCTCTTCCACCTGGTAAGGTAGCCTGTACTAGACTCCTAGCATGACATCACCCTTGTTTTTTACCCCTTTTAGCCTAACCCAGAGACTCTCAACACTTCCGTCTCCTATGTCCATCTCCACCTCAGTCCAAGTGTGTACATTTTTAATATATAAGGCAACACCTCCCCCCTTTTCCCCCGTCTATCCTTCCTGAGCAAGCTGTACCCATCCACACCAACATTCCAATCATGTGTATTATCCCACCAAGTTTCGGTGATGCCAACAATATCATAGTTGTATTTATTTATTAGCACTTCCAGTTCTTCCTGCTTATAACCCATACTTCTTGCATTCATATATAGGCATCTAAGATACTGATTTGATCTTGCCTCCAGTTTTGCCCTGACCCTCCTTTCTCTCTGCCATTATGGCCCACGCTCCCTCCTATTTCCAACCCATCTCCCAGGTCTCCATGTTCCCCACTTACCTGTGGGCTTTGCTCACCTGTCCCAGTCGAACCTAGTTTAAAGCCCTCCTCACTAGGTTAGCCAATCTGTGTCCATTAGATCCATTGTAGGGACACCTTAGTTATTCCTGCGAAGACCAAGGAAATGCCATGGGTCAAAACATGACAAGAAGCAGAGCTGATACATGGGTAAGGAGAGAGTATCCAAAAGGGACTATTGCTAACAGAGATATGTTTATTTTTGATATTCTCTTTGACATTAGCTTTGTCCACTAGGGGATCCAAAATGATTCTTTCCAAGGATAGGTTACCCCCTCGCCTTCAAGTTGCCGGCCTGCCGTGTCCTACTTCTGCCTGAGTGTGTTTAGGTAGGAAGTTTGTTTTACCTGTTCTTTCTTGTTTGTTACGCAGTGGGATAGACATAATGCTAGGCACCAACAGGCAACTTAGAGGGATGTAGAAGGGTGCACAACAGGTGGAGTCCCCAGAAAGAATTCTGCCTCATTGAGCCAGATTTCCTCTCGGAAGCTCCCGAGCAATGAATTGTACCCATTGCACAAACCCTGAGGATAGTGCAACTCATTCTCAGCCATTTCTGTTGGCCAGTGTGGCTGGGGGGCGGTGGATCCATCCTGGTGCCATCCCGCATCTCATTTTCTTTCAGAAAACAAGTGCCTACAAGTGAATTATGAGGGATCAGGGACTATGCTCCTGATCATAGTCCCTGATACCTAGCTTCTGGCTAGCTCCTATATGGGTGAAAGATTATAGCACTTCATCCTTTCCTCCTTCCCCTTATGCACTTGTGTGGGGGCTGGCCAGAATCTGGTCCTGTCTCTCAAAAGTATGGAATCATCATTACAAATATTACCATGTAATATTAGCAAGCTGTATGTAGAATCAGGCTATAAGGGGAAACATTACTTGGATTCCAAATTAAATTACAAAACTAAACTTTTAAAAGCATTAAATAAGTCAAAACTCAATGGACACCTTCCTTCATACTGTAGATCCACTAATATGCCTTAGTCCTAAAATTTGCTATAAAAACTCCCACTTTAATTATCAGTCAAATCTGAAAAGCAATCATATAATGGAAAGTAGCAACATAAAAACCAAATGAACATATCCCTAGGCAAAAGAGAACATATTAGCCCAATAACCATGGTAAAAAGTTGAAATGTTAACATATAAGAGTCTGGATATAAGCAGTTCCTAATTAGGAGTGCATTTTGTGTTTCTGCCATTCATTCAGGTTTTCGTGTCTGCTTCAATCTCAGAGGATCTCCCCTGACAGATCTCTGATTTTAACTGGCAACCAATTTGCAGCACTGTAGTCCTAGAATGTGTAGCATTTCCCCTCATGTGCCAGTATGACTCTTCATGTATGTGTGAAATTAATATAAGATTCCACACATGCTACTTTAAGTGATGCCAGCTCTCACTTGGCCTGCATAAATTTGGTTAGACATAAAACTATAATACAATCAGCCCAAACTGGCATTGCTGGTGGGGTAAGGAAGCCAGTTATGGCTCCCTGACTCAGGAGCTATTTCAGTGATGGCCCCAATAATCATAGATTAGCGCAACCTGGGGGCTGCTCTAACCTATGCCAACTGGCAATGGCCCTGCATGGGCTAAGTACATGCTATTAATTGGTGGAGCACAACAATGCTCCCATTCATGCCCTCTGCTTCAGAGGCTCCCCTATGCCAGGGAAGTCCTCAGCTGAAATTATCCAAATGCCTATGTGGCCCAAGACTACACCATGTGGGAACTCCATACAATCAAAAACAAAGGGTCAGGTTCTCTTCCGTGATCCCGCCACGTAGCTACACAATTACAAGAATGAAGAGGAAAACTCCCTCTATTGCATGAGATCCAAAAATCTGGAGTTCTCTCTGTCATGTGATCAAGTACCATACCTCTACCCTCCTCCAATACAGTATTTATGTACGTTAGCAAAGAAAGAAGCACAACCCAAAAGAGGTGCTTGGACTAATGTCGAATTGATTCCTTGGATGCTTATTGCAGTTTTGTTTGGCTTTGGCTGTGAGACAAGCTATATTGTGCCAGGGTATCAAGAAAAAAAGAAAAAGGAATAACAGTGAAAAAATAGAACTGGCAAAGCCAGAGTGAATTCCATGACATATGCTGCAACTTTGAAAAGTCCTAGGAGCTGCAGTGCTGCTGGCACTGTGATACCTACACATTCTTTCCAGACAGGCTCAGCCCTGACTCCCCCTCATTCAGGGGCAGGGAAACCAGACACTGGTCCTCAGCCAGGTTTGAAATTGTATGCAGTGTTGTTATAGCCATGTTGGTCCCAGGATAGTAGAGAGGCAAGGTGGGTGAAGTAATATCTTTTATTGGACCAACTTCTGTTGGTGAGAGAGACAAGCTTTCGAGCTTACACAGAGCTCTTCTTCTGAAATTGAACAGTCTCACCTACCTCAGGAAAATGAAATGTTGAGGCAAGTTAAGGGGGCACTGGATTCAGGGCCGGCTCTAGGCACCAGCAAAACAAGCTGGTGCTTGGGGCGGCACATTTTTAGGGGCGGCATGGCCAGCGCCAGAATGCCGCACCTAAAAATGTGCCCTGGCTGCCCTAGCTCACCTCCGCTCCTGCTGCCACGGCGCGTGAAACAGCTGATTCGCGTGCCGCTACTCGCCCTCCCTCCCAGGCTCTCAAACCTGGGAGGGAGGGGGAGATCCTGAGCGGCCGCGGCGCGGGCGCCTATTCTCCCCCTCCCTCCTAGGCTTGAGAGCCTGGGGGGAGGAGGCAGGGCTGGGGATTTGGGGAAGGAGCGGAGTTGAGGCGGGGCCGGGGTGGGGTAATTAAAAAACAGGGGGGGGGGTGGCCAAAATTGTTTTTGCTTTGGGTGGCAAAAATCTTAGAGCCGGCCCTGACTGGATTGGACTGGATTTATTTTGACTAATTGATGAGTTGGAATTTTCACTATGTTTGACAGAAAGAGCTGGTAGATTTTAAAGTGGATTTTTGAATTCTGTGAATTTCATTGGTCTCTGTGAAAGCAACACACCCAGGCAATTCTGGATCAGGTCCACTGTCTGTGGGTGAGCTGGTAAGAGGAAGATATGGTTTTGTTGCACATTTATAGATATGTAAAAATACACAATCAACCAGAAAATCTGTACAAAGGCTCTTCAGGTAACATTGCTCTACACACTTTAAAGTGTTCCAGCCCCTACCTCCAACAAAAAACAGGCCTTTGGGCTGTCATGCAGTAACAATACTTAGTGTTTCTATATAGTCTGATCCAAAGCCTTTTCATAGTGCTTTCCATATGAAAAATCACAAAGCACTACATAAGTGTGAACTAATTAAACCTCACAATATCCCTGTGAGGGCATCAAATATGATGGAGAACCGGCAAATCAATATCAGAGCTGGGTTTAAAACCCAGATGTCTTGACTCCCAACCTGCCCTTGCCCTAACCACTAAGCCACAGTGCCCTTTTGCATATATAAAGGTAAGAACCATTGGCAAATTCAGCTTCCCTTGTCCCATCTTCAATAGGAAAAAAAAGCTAGATTTGAAAACTGTTTTCAATCATGGATCCTCTTATTGTCCTAAACTAAACCTGAAGATGGTTAGATCAGGCCAGACTTTATTCAGCATTTGCTTAACCATATGCTGACTATGCCTTCTGAACTGCATGCAAGTGCAGCCAGATGGAGGTGGGAAGGACAGAGCTAGTGCCATAATCATCCACATTGAGCATACAGCTTCTTGAGTGAGGGAAGAGGTCAGAGAGGGTATCAGGAGGAAGGCTGGGCACCAGCTGGGAATGGGGAGAGAGCCAGACAGCATCACCACATGTTAGTCAGATGGTTTTTTTTTTTTTTTTTATTAGGAGTCAGGATGGTACAAATATGAATTTGGCAAAAATAACTAGATCTCTGAAGAAGCTGCTTCCACTTAGGGTAAGCACCCCCGTCCTGTTCAGCATGAAGACTTGCTTGTTGGCAATAAGTGCCAAACTGATTTGGGATGATAGCTCATCACCTGAGAGAAGCAAGATGCAGGAGCACAAAGGTACAGCTTTACGGGTTTATGAAAGCATTTGCTCTGTTATTGAGGGCCTTTGGTTCATGGAGTGTGAGGCATCAGTGTTCCTCTCCTCCTGAAACGGATCCTTTGCAGCTCTGGCCAAGTATAGATTATGGTTTAAAATCCTCCCTGTTTTACATGGACTTAAAAAAGCCCCAAGCTAATTAAGAGGGTTTTCCATATGAGAGCAGAGAAGGGGGAAGTGTCTGTATATTGCATACAAGCTATTTTAATCCACCCATTTGTTCTTACTCAAGTTATCCTGAGGTAAAATCCTAGGTGAAGACAAGGCAATTTGTAATTTTCCCATAAGGTAGCAGGTCAAGGTAAACCCTAGACTCCCTCACCATCTTTAACTTGACCTGCTAACTTAAGGGAGAACTACAAACTGCCTTGTCTTCACTAGGATTTTATCTCATGTTAGCTAACTCACATGGAGAACATCTTTTTTTCCTAATGAAGATGCATCCAAAGAGTGAATGGCCAACCCTCTTATCACATGCTCACCCTTCGAACCCAAGACTGATAAAATATTTCATCTCCACTGGCCAGGGAAAACAAGAACTTCTAGACATCTTCCAAACCCAACAATCTGTATGGTATGGTAGGTAAGTACCTTGATTTCCCCCCCCTTTTCAGTGGTCTAATGAGAAAATTTCTCATCATGCAAGAAGGGAGGAGTAGAAAAGCGTATGAGTTGTTAAAAGTTCTCCTCCTGCTTTACAGAAAAGGAAGTGGTCAGAGGCCTATGGATTTTCAAGTTTTCAGTCTCAGTTCTCACAGCCCGTTCCATTGCAGAAGAATAAGCTCTTTAAAGGACCAAACAGCAAAGCTGTGTATCATACATGATGTAAAATGCGTAGACAGCCACACATTACAGGAATGTCCCCATTGAAACATCAATGATCCCATTGCAAAAATCCCTAAGAAACTGCTTATTTGCATAGGGATGTGGTTATATTAAAGAGTAGTGGTTAAGTTCATTTACATTAATACCTAAAAGAGTTTTTAAAGAAGAAAGTTTAACAATAAACTTTGAAAAGGCACAAGAGGAATGGTGAGTACAGGCAAAAGTTAGGATCCTTTCAAAGAAACAAATCAGGAGATCCCTCAAAATAGCATTACGTTCACGAGCCTTTTCCAACAACAGCCTCAGTCTCTAGTGTGGAATACGCTGCTGCAGTAGTAATTTAAAATTCTGCTAAATCATTCTGTGAGTCTCTAACCAATACTAATAGCTTTTAAGCTGGCTGGAAATTTCTCTTCAATATTAAGCCTTGCACTGACTTTAGTAACCATTTGTTTGTGTACGCATGCGCCTGCGTGAGAGAGTATCATATATTTCATTTAGTGCTCTGGTTGGCTTTCATTGGAAAATAAATTAATCACTTGTGATTTCTGGAGGGAAAATGGGGATTCATTTAGAGTTAAAAAAAATGAAACTCATAAAGATGAAATTTTCTTCCCTGACTTCATTTTCTCTTTTAAACAATAAATTGTTCTGTCATTGCATGATAATTGGTAAATATACTGAAATGGGTTATTAGAGTTAAAATAGACTCTCTGGATATACAATAACTATATTTTGTAATGTGCCCTTCAGGTATGATTGCTAATTACATTTTTGTCGGAGAAACATGCATTATACTTGGAAGCAGGAGTCTTCTGATTGTGAGGCTGGTCCCACGGATTCTGAACGTCACCAAATACACAATCTAAACACAAACCCAGGGGTTGCAGTAAAACTGAACATATGATACATTCATCAGACAATTATTTATAAAGTATTTTACAATTGGCTAGCACCCTGTTCTGAAACTGTATACAATTTTATTTGGTGGAGAAGAGACATATATTGTGTATAACACATACACAAAAATAGCCGTGCACAATTATAGCGAGAGTCTGGTTTGATCTAACAAGTTAATGTGTAGAGATGTAGGGACAAATTCAGTGAGATGAGTGTAAATCTAGGGTAACTCCACTGAAGGTGACAAAATTACTCCATATTTACACCAGTGTGATGGTGAGCAGAAGATGACTGTAGTTGGTAAATTATATCATGGGTTTCCAGATCAATATAATGAGCCTAATTCTGATCTTATCTCCACATAAAATGAGGAGGCACTTCATTTAAGGTCAGTGAGGTTGCAGTGAAGTAAAAAATAGTTTAAATGAAATCAGAATAAGGCCGAGTAGCTATGTGATTGGGGACTGAAATAAACAGATGCCTCTCCTGTTCTCTGCCTGTGGCACACAACAGTTTAGTCTCCTGAGGCCTAAAATATTTTTGTCTAACCAGACCTGAAGAAGAGTGCTGTGTAGCTTGAGAACTTATCTCTTTCAGCAACAGAAGTTGGTCCAATAAAAGATATTACCTCACCCACCTTGTTAGTCTAACCAGGGCCGGCTCCAGGTTTTTGGCCGCCCCAAGCAGCGAAGAAAAAAAAAA
>NW_020664435.1:15894036-15923929 GCF_002925995.2 Terrapene triunguis | reverse complement strand
TGCCGCCCTTTTCCATTGGCCGCCCCAAGCACCTGCTTCCTGCGCTGGTGCCTGGAGCTGGCCCTGAGTCTAACTAAAGTCATTGGGCTCAATATAGGGTTATCTGGGAAACGTTTAAAGGCTTATGATAACCAGAAGATCAGACTAAATGATTTGATGGTCCCTTTTGGCTTTAAACTCTATGAAATCTGAGTTAGCTTTGGTTGGCGTTCACAGCCTTCTACACAAATCTGCTAATACTGCAGCTGTAAGCTAACAATAGTATTATCAACTCTCTTGCAGGATGAGGGACAGTTACATATTTTGTTCACTGGTCCAATAATAACTGGGCATGGGGACAGAGACTTTCCTATGTTTGGAGCTCACCACTGCAATTAAAAAGCAGACATCGCAGCTGGCATCTTTATCCTATTCTACACAGCTGCTGTTGCTATGGCAGCACTCCCCCATAGGCTGGAGAATAGGCCATATAGCCTCCTTCTCATCTGCTATTAACACTGCTCCAGGGACTGCTCACTGATCATGCAATGTGGCAGCTGGCAGTCTTCCCCATTGCCACCTCCAGGAAGCTCTTTGTTCCCCCTGGAATTGGAGTTACTGTAAGGACCCTGTCAGTCTCCATGTAATGGCTGCACAGTGTGCTTTTGTCATTACGTCAGCTGCAGAGGTGAATCCTAAATTCTTAGTCTAGTTCTGGATTCATTCCCAAGTACATTTTCTGATTTTGTACGTTCAGTATTTGCCTTGTTGTTCCTTTCTTCCAGCCGTAGAGACTAGTTTTTCCTCAAAGGGACAGTGCTGAAGCCTGCCTTGTCTTCCCTCAACCCGATGTCTTAACCATACATTTTGAGTCGGGACGGAACATACGCTATAAAAACTCTCAGTCATTCAGTACAGGGGAAGTGAATGTTTCCAGTCTGAATTACTGCATTTCTTCAAAGGAATTGGGAGCCCTGCCCAAATGCTGAAGTACTGTCTCAGACATATACTGGAAATGTTGTTATGGGGTCCTGCCTTCAGGAAAACTTTGCCCCAAAGTTTTTGGTTTTGGGGTGTTTGTTTTTTCTTTGGAAAGTCCACATTTTCCACAGAAAGCACATACTTTTCAGGAACATTTTCATTTAGTTGAAACCCCAATTTTCTGTTGAAAAACAGTTTTGACAGAAAAATTGAACCAGGCCATGGCAACATATTGCATAACAAAAAGGCTGCCAAAACAGCCTTATTAAATGAACCTTTAAAAATAATATTTTGAAAATGTATTAGGTATATTTTTCCAAATACATATTGAATCTAAAAAATAAGCTATAACTTTGGCAGTGGTCATGTTTATAGTTTAGTGATATTGGTTTGTGCTGTGATTTCATCCTTCCTTAAAAACTAAGTAAGACTGGACTGCAGCTTTGTCCACACTGGGTTTCTACCCACCAGCTTCAAACTGGGGTAAGCTGCGTTGGTGCAGTCACAGTTCACACCAATGCACTGTGTCTACACTAGGGGTAGCAGTGGTGCAACTACATCAGAGTAGCTGTGCTAGCTAAGAGCCCCCGGGCAGACAAGTCATTATTTGAATAAGAGGCCTTTCTAGGTGCTGGAAGAAGTGATGGCTGGGATTCAATAGGTGGCAGTTTTCTCTCTGAGCTAGTATGTGTCATCATGGATGCTGCTGAAGGCAACACCTTTCAGCGGAGATGTTAAATTAAAATTCTTCACGCTTGTGATCACTAAAAGCCCACCAGCCATTTTTTACAATAGACTGGGCATTAACCGAGGTATCTAACGTAAATTCCTTTTGCAGTTCCATCTTGATACAGTGTTCTTCCATGTATGTTTTTAACACCATTGTATAGTGTTGCTGTGCGCTGTTAAACAAATGCTCTCATCCCAAAGATGAGTGTATGTCAATGTGGGTGAAGTGGCCTGCCTATGTATCCTTTGATTCCCTCACAAGATTGTTATTTAAGGTAATTATTCTTTTAAAGTGCTCCATGAGCCACAGATGAAAAGTGTTGTACAAACAAAGGATCATTATTACCAAACTGACTTACTACAGCACTAAGACATATGTACTATTTGTCATTTCATTATGACTCCTATAGTACCACGATACACTGGGTAAATCAATCAAGTTATTAAAATATGCTAATTTATATGGCAAATTAAGGGTAAATTAAATTCACTGGTCATACATATTAGCTATTTTATTAATAAGATTAAAAGGAGTTAGTTAAGAACCAAATTAAAAAGTTGTCAATTTCAGCTTAGTTGTGTAATTCAGAAGGAGAAAGGTAGAAAATGTATTATTATTAGGGCACTCTCTGCGGCAGTGCAACCTTGGAAAGAATTCAGACCCACTGGGGATCTCATACTATGTTGTTATATCAGCCATCTTGTATTGTAAATTTAGATCTGCTTAACAAACAGGAATAGGGTAGGTCAAATCAGCAGGAAATCAATGAAAGCAGATAGCTTTTTGTTACTCAAATTAAGGTGTAATAAAATGTTTATATCAAAGGCCTTTTGAAACGTCTAATATCTTAAGATTCAGCTAGGGCTAAAGTGTTCTTGGAAAATTGTGGATAAAAAGCAGGTTTCAGAAGAAGTATACAAGTTAAAAGGAAATATTTATATGAGGTATTAATGTGCAGTTTTATATTCTGGATCAACATTTCAAGCAGTTACATTTTAAAATAACAATTTTTTTAAAAAAAGCCTGGCTCACAAAAAATTAGCCAGACTGCTTATGAATAAAATTTTAAGCCCTACTGATTTATTCTGTTGATTAACTTGGTTGGATTTATTGGTTGTTAATAGTCTGCTAAAGCAAATAATGAGCCACTTGATGAGAATAAAAGATATTTTCAGACTCTTAAACTATTTAACTACTAACAGCAAGTCAGCCCAGGGAGACTGTATGTGGAGATTGAACGTTCAAGGGCTTCGATCCAAAATCTAAGTCAGGAATAGGAATAATAGCATTACTCGGAGTGTTTGCAAGGCACCCAGAAGAGTCTATGCACGGAAGTGAGGGTATCGGGGAGAAAAACAGGAGCAGAGAAGGGGAGTCACTGAAAATGTCCAGTTTATCATGTGAAATATCTAGTCACGATGATGTTGAGCAACATTAGTCATCACAAAGGTTCTGTTCTCAGCCCCTGAACCGTGGGTTAGGTTTTAGACATTACCATTAATTATTGAAACTCAGAAGGCTGCAAAAACATCTTGATTCATTGGCAAACTGACAAACATATGGTGTGTTTTGCAAACCTCTAGTTTTCTGTTCAGAGGAGGAGAACATTAATTGCATACAAATTCTACTGGGAGTTCAGAAACCAGCCGTCGTTAACATAGTTAGATGTCGTATCTGGTAAGCTCAATGCATTTTAAAATCCAAGTAACAAATTAGAACTTTTACACAGGCTTAGGACAACCAAAGTGCTTAAATGTAATAAACCCAAAGAACAACAACAATGTATCAGACAGCTTTGTTTTTGATTGATAGTCTGGATGGCATGTATATTTACTGGCAATCGGAAGCTGATGTCTGGAATGTGTTGTTTCATGATGTTCCTGGGGCCCTACCAATGCTACTTAAGTCATTTGATTGTCAGATTGACATTTGAAATCCCAAGAATATCGAGATTCCAGATCCAGAGTCACTCAAAACAGAGTTTAATCATGAGCCACTGAACTGTGGACAGCCTCAGAGTGCTGGAAGATATCACTTGACAAATACTCAGATAGAGTAGAGGCTCTAATTCAGCTAGGTTATGGAGTGGCAAGAGCTATTCCATACTGAAAGTTGCAATAATTTTTGTTTGTTTGTTTAAAGCTGAATATCAAATTTGCATTTTGATGGATTTTGGTAGGAGATCAAATTTACCCTAACTCTAAAGTACAAAAGTACTGTCGCCCTACTATCTTTAAGATTGCCAGAGATGTATCCTGAAGTAAGGGAGATCTGACTTTGGGAGTAACCCTTTTGACTAAATTGGTGACTTGCGGTAGAAAGGACAAGTTCTGTTACTTTGTTATGACTGATTCCTACCAACTGCTTCCTGGATCAGAAAAACACAATCTCAGAGGAGGTTGCTTGCCCACACACCTGAAGAAGAAGAGTGCAGTGGACATAGCTATCAGAACAAGGGGTGATACAATCTGTTAAACATGTAGGATCAAATTAATGTAAGCAGATGTATCTCCATGGACTTAATTGGAAATCACACTCTGTCATGCCAGGGCTGAGCTCATTTGGATGACTTTCCAGAATTAAGGTCTATAACTCTTCAAAACCTTAGGCAGAAAGTAACAAGCAGCTATTTAATCATCTCTGTGTACTACACAACTTTCATCCAGAATGGTTTGTAGTATTTATTATTAGTTAAGTGCCAGCAGTGTACTCCATGCTATATATACAAGACACAAAAGAAGATATAATCCTTGGGAGAAGTTTAGAGTCTAAATAGGTGGGACAAGGATCAGACTCTAAGTGAGGTAGAATTTCATGAGACCCTCTGTTCTGAAGCTACTGTCTTCCAATAGCCCAGGATTAAAGAGGAAAGAACATCTAGCATCATACAGAATTATGGAAATTGCAGTGTGGCAGAGTTGGATTTGTCTGTATCAAATTATGAGAACTATTTTATATTATGTGTTGAACACATGACTAAACTTACCTGAGGGCAGTTTATTGTACTATATTCCAGATTGCTACCCTGCCCTGAAAAGGGGCTTGACTCCTTGTTGAAGGTCTATCACAGAGAAACCATCAACACAGCAATCTAGGGCTATCATATTTGAATGACGCTCAACTGCTGCCCCCCCCCACCCCATGGAACAATGGGTTTTCTACACTGGTGGGGCCAGTCTGACTAGGGAAGAGGCTGGAGCTTTCTAGCTGAACACATGGCAAAAGGAGATAGAGACTACTTAAGAAAGGGTTCAGCTCTGAACAGGAAGGCAGACCATCAACACATGTAAGAAAGACTTGCAGGAATAAGAGGGTGCAGAAGGGACTCTGTCCCGCCTGAAATGACAGAACAAGGAGTAATGGTCTCAAGTTGCAGTGGGGGAGGTCTAGGTTGGATAATAGGAAAAACTTTCTCATTAGGAGGATGGTGAAGCACTGGAATGGGTTACCTAGGGAGGTGGTGGAATCTCCTTCTTTAGAGGTTTTTAAGGTCAGGCTTGACAAAGCCCTGGCTAGGATGATTTAGTTGGGGATTGGTCCTGCTTTGAGCAGGGAGTTGGACTAGATGACCTCCTGAGGTCCCTTCCAACCCTGATATTCTGTGATTCTACGAAATGTTGACATACCTCAGACTCACACGGAGGACTTTTTTATTATTCAAAGATCTGTAGCATGAGTGCTTTTAAGAGTAAAGTGACTGTAACTAAGAAATTTCTTTGCTAAGCTTGTGTTCCTTTCTATCCTGACACATTCTCCCTGAAGGGACTAAACTAGAAGCCCAGAGTGCCCACAGTGTTCGTGGAGCTCTGAGAGACCATGCCTGTGGATGGGGGATGGGTGGTCTGAGAAACTTACTTCAGGGTCTAGGCTGGCAAAACTGTGAAGTCTCAGATCCTAAGAAAAGGTGTCAAACAGGAGATCTGAGCCTGGGAGTCCCAAAGCTTAACAGATCCAAAGCTAGTAACACTGAGTAAACTCTACCCAGACTCAGAGACTGGGTCCACTCACAATGGATTGGTGTCCATACAGAGGGATACTAGGCCAGGTTGTAACAGAACTGGAAGACCACCTGTTTAATCTTCCAGTCCATCCATCAGTGCCTTTTACCACATTTTCCAGTTTAAATTATTCAAGTGACAGAGTTTCCACTTCACTTCTAGAAGAGTTAAATTCTACATTATTTAGCAGCTACTGTATATCCATATCAATGCCCCTGTTAAAGATTATCAAGTACTGTATACAAACCTCATATTTCAGTGCCAGTGACCAAGCTCTGAGAACAAAGCAAATTCACGGTGCTTGTGTGTGCATCATTGAGAGTTCTTTTCTGCAGTGCTCTTTGAAACTGACTGGTTTTCTGGCTGGTTTTCTTCCTCACATCCTCCACATTACAGTTTTATGTGCGTAAATTTTAAAACCTAGCCCCAGTGTGCTTATAAAATGCCAGGTTATTGACAATGGTAGTGCTCATTTGCTGTGGCCAATTTAGCACTAATAAGCTGAAATTGCGCTACGGGGATTCTTCTACATGGAACATAAACTCCTTTCCCTTCACTATTAAGAACACTTTCCCATAAAATGATGGCAGCCTAATAGTTTCTTCTCCATGTTAGTAACCAATCTCTGTACATATTAGTGCTATTTTCCCCAACAGCTTTCACTGTAACACATATTAGCTCTATTACAAGGCACTGAATCAACGAATACACAGTATATAGTCCACTGAACTGCTCTGCCAGACTATTGGGAATCCAGCAATTAATCCAGCATCTCACGTGTTCATACTACGGTGGTTCTTGAGAAACATCCAGTACTGGAAAACGTGGAATTTGCTGCAATGAACCAGATCCACAGCTTGGGCTGGTTGTGGGTTTTCGGTTTATGTTTGTTTATTCCTATTATTTTAGAAACAGTGGGGGGTCTATTCCAGGGTAACTTTCAGAGATGCTGAATCTGGGCCTCCCACCCCTCCAAATGGGGAACAGCACCAGCAGTTGGGAAGGCATTCACACCCCCTTGACATCATTATTCACTCAACTCTGGAACTGGCACTCTGCATATACTTTCTCATTTGCTGGGTGGACATGCATTATTGCTCCTCCTTCTGCCCTCCCTTCTCCTATCACTGCATCCAATCAGCTATCCCAATTCACTCTCCTTTTTTCTTTGTCATCCCTGTCCCTTCCCTCTTTTTATATTTCTCTTCCTCAGTTTCCCCTTCTCTTACTCCAACAATCTGTTCTTCTTCCCCACTTCAAGCCTGAGTCCAAAAATAACCAATATCATACTCCTAAAGCTACTTTTGTCTTATAAATAAAACAAATATATAAACAAAATTGTAAGGAGAAAGGACACACGGAATGAACATGACATGTGCCTTGTCTCATCTTGATCACTTTGCTACTATGCACCTCCACCCCCTATTCCACAAGTTTAAATCTATTGACTTCAGGGGAGCTATGTGAATTTACACCAACTATATATCTGGCTCCTCCTGTATGCTTTACAGTGCCTAGCACAATGGGGCCTCTATCCTGAGCAGAGCCTCTGGGCTCAGTAAAATAAATCAATAATCTAATGAATGACGTTCCAGCAATGAAGCTATGTAGGCTGATCTCTCACTTATTGAATAATACACGTGGTTCCTCTTGTCTGCTTAGAATCCAGCACAGGGTTATTTCATTCTGTAATAAAATGACTCTCATAATTCTCCCCAGAATAAATCGACTTGTGTGACATCATTAATACCCTGAACATTCTGAGCAGCCTTAACTAACCACAATCTCCAGACAGAAGATGGAAGACACTACCATCTCGCTTCCTGAACTTCACGGGGTCTGTGTTGTTAGGAATTAAAAACAAAGCTTATTAATTTTGTATTAATTAAACTTGTATTATAGCAGTGGTATCATTTCCCCTATTTCCCTTGGCAGTAATCAGATTCCCTCATTGTGATAAACTGCTCGGCCTTCGGCCTCATAGCTTATCCACCTGAGAATTGAATTATTGCCTCATAAAAGAGAGGGCTGATTATATAATCACTTAATTAAATGCTGTACTCAGTCATTGCTGAGCTACTCCTAAAATGCTTTTGGCATCTATATTCACTAGTGGAGTTTAAACATCAGAAGACTTATTTTTTTTCAGATGTGCTACTTTAAAGGTTATTCATCCCAATGTTCTTTTGTTTGTACTGCTTGATTATCATCCATCTGTCTGACTCACTCCCAGTCACAAAGGGGATGAAATGCTCTGTATGGTCCTGTCTGGCTTGCAGTCAGCAGTCAAATTCTTAATGTTCTTTTTAGTTTGGAAATGTTTTTTTTCTCTTTCTCTCTGTAAAAACTTCCAGAGGTAAAGCACCCTCATTTGTCTATTAGGCAGCTCTATTCTGAGCAAGTATCAAGGACCAGACCTGAAGCCCATTGAAATTAATGGGAGTCTCTCAATTGACTTCAGTGAGCTTTGGATCAGGCCTTATAAAGGAAAAATCCACATGTGCTACATTATGAGAGCAAACAGTGTTTGTTACAGCTCCAAGAGTTCTCCCTGGCGGATGGTCACTGGGTTCCTATATGAGACCCAAATCTTGAGTCCCATATACTTTTAAGCCTACTGAGTCTGAGTAGCATCCAGACACTGGCTCTATGTCTGGTCTTTCAGGCACACACATGGGGTTCAGATTCCAATGCTGGTACCCCTTCTTAGGGTGTGGGGCCCCGCAGCTGAGCTGCTATAGGTCCCAAGACCAGCATGGACCCCCTCAAGTCTCCCCAGTAGCAGACGCACACATGCCCCCTCCAGAGCTCCACCCTCTTGGGTACTCTGGATCAGTGGCCCCCCTTCAGGGATTGTGTGACACTTAATGCAACAGAGACTTTGCAAAGGCACTTCTAAATCACACACACACACTTTACTCATCAACAAAGCTCAAGAGATATACAGATCTATGGAAACATTAAAAAAAATACTCACTTGCACATGAGACCTTCCCTCATTTTTTTCACTCCCACAGAAAGCTTTGGATATTAGTCAGTGTCTTCCAGGGAGTCCAGGATTATTCTGCACCCTGTCTCCTCCTGTCCAGTATTGTATTCTAAGTCTGGTCTTCTCCTCTCTCCTCTACACACAGAAGCCCTTCTGCATATAAGTGTTGGTGTGAGACCTCATGCCCCAGACGTGCTGCATTCATTTGCATAACCTCCCTTGGTTTCAAAGGGGTGAAAGTGGATCCATCGTTAGCCAACCCACTGTCCTTCCAGGGAGTCTCCATTGTCCTCTTAGGGCAAGGGATTCAATAGCTTTTATGTCTGTGCCACTTAGGGACAAACTCCAGGTGCCAGTCCCCTCCTCTTAACACAGGATAGATAATGCCAGGATACAGTGAAGGACATCATTAAGACAATAAGCACACAGAGTTCATAAAAACAAACTGGAATTCATAAGTTCACATAGGTAGATCCCCAAACTACCACAGTGTTTCTCTGACATCATAGTACCATGTGGCAGAGTGGATCCAAATCAATTTCTGTGGCTCCAAACTGTGCACTTGCCCTGAATTAGATTTTGCAGTTGAAAATTAAAGGGAAAGAAAAAAAGATACCCGAGGAAGGGGTTGGGAGCTGATCAGATACATAGTCACAAACTAAAACAATTTGGGGAAAAACTCCAGTGATTCTATTCTTTTGTCTGTGGAGGCCCAGCTTGCCTAAACCAAAAGGCTTTCTACACTGTCCCTGTGCAGCTTGAATTTTAAGCTTTGATCCCACCTACCTGCTGAATTGTATGGAACAGGGTATTTCACTCCTTCTATCATCACTGATGGAAGGCCACTCACATTTGACATTACATATGCAAAGTCAGGACCTGACAAGCTCCCTCTGAATTCACTGGGAATCTTTCGATTGATGTCAATGGGAGCTAGGTAGATCACCAGCACCTTTGACAATAGGGAAAGAGTAAACTGGAAAGCTTTCATGAGCAGATTGAGCAATCTCCAATTATTTCACTGCCCTAAAAAGAAAAAACAAGTTCCTTTGCTATAGCCACTTGCCCCCTGCTCAGATGTACATGTGTGAGAGATGAAAGATGGAAAGGCTATAGCATTATTTAATTTAAATGTTAACACAAGTTGCCATTAACATTCTTTGGCACATTTTAATCAACAATGGGACAGATTAATCCACAGAAGTAACTGAAATTATACTACTGATGAATTAGGCCCAGTACTTATTGTTCTACTGACATAAATGAAAGCTTCTGTACGTTCTGGGATAGTGTGTGTGTGTGGGTATGGGAGATGGGGAATAGACTTATAGTTAAATCATGTTTCATTTAAACAAACTGCTCATGTTCTGCCTAGGTATTGTAGCCTCTCAAATCTGTTTCTCCCTAATCTCAGTGTTACAAGTCAATAATTTCTACTGGATTAACTACTCTCATTTGTCAGTGTGTGCCTTTTTCCTCTTCACAGAGGTCTGCTCTGGACATTGTATCTTCTATAAGCACGTGTTTGGAGTATAAATTACTTTTCAATCATATCTTTGCAATTCTAACAACATTCTCGGTATTGTAGCAGGTGCTTTCCCTAGTGGTTATTTATATAGACTCTAATGGCTTGTCATCTGTCTATGCAGTCACTTCTCTGCCAAATATATAACAGAGAAATTTTCTAGTAGCATAAGCCTCTGGTAATTTTGGTTCTTTAAAATCTAGGATTTTTTTAATCTAGTTGTATATAGCCCTGTTCTGCGGAACTTTAATAGCTAGCTTAGAACTGTGCAAGAAGTTCTTTTGGAATCTTGAACCCACCTAAAATCAGGGTAGATTCAGAATCTGTTCCTTCCACCAGCTTTGGGATATGGTTGGGAATTAGTTGCTGCTGGGTACGCAGCCTTTGCATCCACTCAGAGCCATTCCACTACCACTGGCATGTCTAGTTGGAGGGGACAGTGACCTATCCCCCTCATCCCCTTCCTGCTCTATCCCGGTGTTAAAGGCCTGCAGGAGAGGACACCTAAGCGGAGGACTTATTGACAGTTCTACAGGCTGAATCTTTGCTGGATTGTCTGGTAAGGATTGCCATATCTCTCGTCCTTACAAGTTCTTGGGTGCACATGTGGACAGGATACGCTTTTGCAGTTATGTATTAGGTATTCAGTGTCACATGACAATAATTGTTCCTGTAGAAATAATATTAACATATTTTAATTCTCTCTCTCGTTGTCGGTATATACCCCAGGCAAAGCAATACATAAAATAAACTAAGTAAAGCAGCCACCAGGCTTGCTCATCCCACTAAGCTTTTTCTGAGGCTTGAGGTTGGAAGCTGTGTTCTGTTTCTTATCTGAAAATGGCTTTTCCAAGTGCAAAATGCCTCCCAACCAGTGTTGCCATAAGTACTGATAAAAAGGACTTGAGTATAAAGTGCCAAGTGCACCATCACAGAAGTACTTATAAGTACAAGTATGCTGAGAAATTAGCACTTATGTATTTATAAGTAAAAGTGCAAGTACCTGTATAAGTGCAAGTACTTTCAACTCCTGTATTCCCTGCAATTGTGTGGGCAATATATGGACAACTGCCTAAAAAACATAAGCACATAGTGGAAGAGAAAGAAAAAAAGAGCAACAGTTAAATTTTATTTGTATACACAAATAAGCATGGAATAACAATGCAAGAAATCTCCTATACACGTAAATAAATATATTACATTTCATTTCCATTTTATTTATATTTTTACACACACGAATGATATTATGTACAGACAGCATATCATTCCACGAAATGGGTATTTTTCTTCAATAACAGCATAATCTCAAACATGTCATCCTGATGATGGTTCCTTCTTGGCAAAAGGATTTGTCCAGCACTACTGAAAAGTCTTTCCACAGGAACAAAGCTTGGTAAGAAATTTGATAACAAGCTTAGTAACTGCTGGTTATCTTTTCAGTTGATCCTGTTCATGCGATGAACCACTGAGGCATTGCATTCTAACAATTCTTAAGAAGGAGTCAGATACAGCTGCCTCCTGCTCATTAAAGCTATGGAAATTAGTGGCAACACTGGAGCATGCCCAGTATCTACTAGATATTTCCTACTCCTACTAGGGTGACCAGACAGCAAGTGTGAAAAATCAGGACGGGGTGGGGGTGGGGAGGGTAATAGGAGCCTATATAAGAAAAAGACCCAAAAATCAGAACTGTCCCTATAAAATCGGGACATCTGGTCACCCTAACCCCTCCCTGCAGGATATGCAGCTATTGGGCTTGTCTCTCAATGCAGGACACCGAGAGGTATGTGTCTGCCAGCTCTGGCTCCCCATCCCAACTCCCATTTATTCACCCCTCCAGTGTAGCTGGGTCAGGCCAGGCAGCAAATCTCTCCGCTGCTGGTTGCAGTGACCAATCAGAAGTGAAGGGCTGCCATCCTCCTGGGCTGGTGCCACAGCAGGGCCAACAGAAAAAACGGTGGCAGACGGAACCCAGAGCTTGAATCCCCCACACCACGGCAGTGGGTTCTGGGGGCCAACCAGAATCTGGGATGGTTGTGAGGGATGTGATTGCTTCAAAAAGGTATTTTGAAAAAGTAGTTGCAGATTTAAAAAACTACTTATGCTTTAAGTACCTTTAAAATGTGCTTCAAATATTCTGTACCCAGTACTTGTTTTTAAGTACTTAAATATAAGTATGTTGAGTGATTCAAAATACTTAAGTATGTGCTTAAGTACAAATGTATTTAATTACATGAGAACATTGCTCCTAACATCATGCTGGGACATTGGTTCAGTATTGACCAAGGGGTAGAGTATCACAATACTATTTCCTGCCCGACCCACTGGAGCAAGGTAACTACTAAAGCAATGCTAAAGAGACTGGCAGGTCAGATACAATAATGCTCCACACTAATACCTTATGAGAAAAGCCCCTATCCATACCCAACGTCTCCTTAAACCTTACCATAGACACCATCATGAGATCTTGGTGGCCTGAATCTCCCATAAACTATATTTGGCTGAGGAGCCCTTCCCATTCCCCCACCCCAGCATCCAGTGAAAAAATCCCAGTCAGGGAGCCCATTTGACCTCATCCAGAGTGGGAGGTAGGGATCTTTCTGGGCAGAGGCTGAATCCTGGGCCCTGGAGAGAGGAGGTCACTGGAGGATGCAGTGGGTGACCTTGCATGGAGGAGGGCAGGGGTTGTCTCTATGCCAACACTTGTAAATGTACCTAAGAGGTTTCAGTTCTTCTAATCCAAATGAATTGACTCCTGCGGGAGGGTGTTCAGAGAAGCATTCCCTGGCTGCTAGGTCCAATGTCACTAGAGTTCTGTGACATGGTGTTAGCACTAACTGCAAATCTGAGGAAACAATTGCTACTGCTGAAAGATTTCAAGAGCCTGCTCTCCTCCGCTCTGAAGAAACTGCTTACAATTCAGGAGTTGCTGTGAAGATGACAAGCACTACAGAAGAATGGATGTTGCATAAGGTGGCATTGGGACTGATCTTTCTCTCATTGACTTCAGTGGTGGAGGATAGGATCCTTTGAGAGCATCAAGTTATGGCTCCTGTATCTAACCCAAACAGTCTTCTATTTATCTGCAACAATGGGTAGTGAGAGGTGAGGCTATGGGCCGGTTGGTTCTCAACCTATTTACCATTGTGGGCCGTATATGCAGCTCTCTGTGTGTTATGTGGGCCGTATCCACACAATATATATACTACCTGCTGTATTACAATCACACACCGTTATTATGTGTAGTGTGAGATACAAAGAAGTGGAATCATTGGAATCAGAGTATCTTCAACCCAATTAGAGAACATTCTTTTTCATTTTCTTGGTCCTCTTTTTATATCCATGTGATTACTCACACAAGTAAGGGTTTGCAGGATTTGGTGCTTGGTCTTTCTCTTCCATACTATAGCAGAGGTACAAAATACTGATCAGAGATCAGACAAGACTGAGTTTAATCCAGTTAAACACCCTAAAGGCTGATCGTAAAATCAGGGGGATGGAGGTTAGGGGCTGTCTTACATTGTTGTCTAGTGACCTTTTCTGGTCAAAGCAAGGAAGAGTATTGACAAGTTTCAGAGACAGTACTAGCCGGTCTTTCTCCACCAGACGGAGGGTCAGCATAATGCTGAGATCTTGAAGAACAGTGGCATGGAGGGGGAGGAGTGTCTTATGTGCCGGAAAGGGCCATGAAGATTCTGTCACTTCAGCCATAAGACAAAGGATATTGACCTCCTGAGGTAAATTGTTGTGGGTAACAGTGGATCAGATTACTCAGGGGTATGGAGGACATGTGACTAGCCAAGATTTGTTGACCTTCAGGGCAGAATGCAAAGCCCACCTTTTTAAAGCAACATTGGGCTGAGTGGATGGGAGCTCTGGGCTGGTGCTATGCTTTCTCAGACTGGCTGTTTTATGTCGGGTAGGATTTGCTGCTGGTTGAACTTTACGGTTATGGACTGTGGGATGCACAGAGCTTGTGACAGGCATTGTGTAAAAAAACTTAAAATAATAAATAGATAAATATAGTTAGATGGCTGTATGTATTTGTGATTTATCAAAAGTTGTTTCCCTTCTGGTCTGGTTCTGTGCTTATTTACATCAGTGTAAATCAGAAATAACACTCACTGAGCTCAGTGGAGTTACTTCAGTAGAAACCAGAGTCAGGCCCTGCATGTCATTTCACAGCACCTGCTCTGTGTCGTGATCCATGAAGTCACAATTCTGGCCCTCATACTTCAGATTGTTTTCTAGGACCACAGATTCTGATGAAACAGCTGAAAACCAAAGACTTCTTTTTCATTGTGAGGAAGAAGAGCATGCACTCTAAGGAACAGATGGATCTCACCGCAAACTTACATATACGCCACTGCATTACAATCAGTGTCATTTCAAAAATACATTTCTTTGTTTTGAAATAGAACCGGCAGCCTCAGAAAAGCAAAATAACTGCAATTCTTAAAAGTTCCAGGCAGTGGAGCTACTACATTGCCTGTGATAATACAGTAAGACAAAACAATTCTTGCAGTACTTGAAAGGGATCTGAGGAAATGTCCCCCAGACATATCCTTGCCATGGCTGTCCATGATTCCCTTTTACTGAATAAGGGATTGGAAACCGTTTGTGCAGCTTTCCACATAAGGTTTTGGGACAAAGAGTTAAATATCTGATGCTTTCTATCACTTCCCTCTGTGAATGTTATTTATCTTTTGTTGTATTAGTAAATCTATAAGCAGACTGTATGCATTATGGAATGATGTACATAGTATTATGCACTCTTTTAGGGCTACATTCCCGTTGCTATAGAACCCAGATCTTTCACTCAAGTCAATGGGAGCTTTGGGTGGAAAAGGAATGCAGGCTGGAGCCCTTATTTATTGAAAATGTTACATTAAAATAATACAAATATTAAAAATTAAACTGTTAAATAACTGACATAGTGATACCAAATTTTGAACAGAATACACCGAAAAAATTATTTTAAGAGACGATCTTAAAGAAATAATATAGTAATAAAAATGGCAAGCAGCTCACAATCAATATGAACTCCCCAAATCTCTCTTTTTAAAAAGCAGAGCTACCGGTATCTACTTGTAAATGTCCCCAGCACAGACAGTTATTAACTAGGGGATCTGTCAGCATGAAGGAGTTAATTGAAGAAATTCCCAGCAAATCAAGAGGACATTAAATCCTTAATCCTCCTTACTCTCACTATATAATACAAAGATCCTGTTTAACTGGATCCCGTTGTTTACTAGGTGCTGCACTTTAAACACTTGTAAAGCAAACAAAGAAATAAAAGCCACTTTTTTTTGGACCCACTAAGGGCTAGATTGTGACTAGCTCAGGGCAGATGAGCAAGGGTGTAGCAGGACGGAGCACTTCCCTCTCCCACTCAGTCTGTGGGTAGGAGATTGGCACAGTCATAGTCCTTGTGCTGCCTTGAGCACTTCCGATGGCACTGGTCTTCTCAAAGAGGACCAGGAAGATGGACTGGTTGCCCCTCCAGGTGTGGGGGAGCACACACAGCACACTTGAAAGGATGTGGCAAGATCACTCCAGTCCAAGTGTTTCTGTTGCTCCAGGGCATATTGGGCCAGCTTCTCAGCTGGTGTCAAACGGCACCATCCCATTGTTTCAATGGAACTATGCCAAGTTAGACCCACTGAGGATTCAGCCTGTTGTGCCTGCCTGAGGCAGCAAAGTTCCCCCACCCCCACCCCGGACTGCTGTTTGGCTTCACAACTACAGTCCAGCCCTTCATATATTGATGAGAATTATCTGTGGAACTACCATATCCAGAGTCTGTGTGAGGCTGGCATAGAAATCCTGTTCGAATGTTTCTCCCCATTGTCTACCTCATTCTAAGTAAAATCACTGTCCAAGGGAACCATCTGTCTGACTAACACTCCTATGCAAATGGTTACAAAAGCACTCCCCTCCTGTCATTGTCCCGAGAGGCATGTCCCCTACAGTAGTGCGGGGGTGGAGGCAGCTACCATATCATGGGATTTTCAGAGCACCAGCTGAGATATCACATCAGAGTGGCAGCTCTCTGGAGGCAGCAGAGAGTCTGTTGTACCTGTTTACAATGTGTTTAGCTGTTATCAGGATTTATATAGTAATTCAGGGAATGGAGACAGGATGGCTCTAGGGATTGGTTGTGGGATATGAGCCTTTCATCTCTAGGTCATCTAACAGCTGTTTAGTGGCCTACAGTGTGTGTGACATGAGTGATGGTCTGAGTCCAGTACCTCGAAGACAAGTGTCCACATCACAAAAACCGCCTTTGCAATTAGCACTAATTGGCACTCCCACTGGCAACCACCTCAGAGAAGCCAGAAACTGAATGACCAGATATGGGGTCTGCTGAGCAGTATATACTTATCTCTTAAGAAAACTGGGTATTTGTCTTGAAAATTCATCTCAGAGTTCTTGGTTTGTAAAGTGTCCTGGAGCTGAGGACATGGTACTGAATTTCTTTGTTCCAATGCATTTCTTCAGTCTCAACATCCAGAAACACATACACTGGGTGGGTGAAAGACTGGATAATTTCCAGAGAGGTTAGAGGACAGATAATCTGGTAGCTTTCCACTAATGCATTTCAAATTGAACAGATACTAGTACCATGAGCAATAAAGAATCAGGACACCTTTTTTTTTTTTAATGAAGTTGAGGTGTGTGGGGGTAAAGAATAAGAAGTTAATTTTAAAATTGTTTAAAAAAATAGTTTTCAAAAAAAATATAACATTTTTTTTTTTTTTTTTGGTATATTAGAATAATAGAAATGTAGGGCTGGAAGGAAATTTAAGAGGTCATGAAGTCTAGCCCCCTGAGCTGAGACAGGACCAACTAAACTTTACCATCCCTGACAGGTGTTTGTTCAACCCGTTATTAAAAACCGCAACTGATGTGGATTCCACAACCTTGTTTGGAAGCCTAGTCCAGAGTTTAACTACCCTTATAGCTAGAAAGCTTTCCTAATATCTGACCTAAATCTCCCTTGCTGAAGATTAAGGCAATTACTTCTTGTCCTACCTTCAGTGGACAAGGAGGACAATTGATCCCCATCCTTTTTATAACAGCCCTTAATATATTTGAAGACTTAACAGTTTTCCCCCCTCAGTCTTCTTTTCTCAAGACTAAACATGCACATTTTTAGTCTTTCCACATAGGTCATGTTTTTTAAACCTTTTATAATTTTTGTCACTGTCCTTTGCCCTCCCATCTTTCCTAAAGTGTGGCACCCAGAACTGCACACAGTACTCCAGCTGAGGTGTCACCAGTGCAGTGTGCAGTGGGACAATTACCTCCTGTGTCTTACATATGACACTCATTAATACACCCCAGAATGATATTAGCTTTTTTTTCCAACTGCATCTCATTGTTGACTCCTGTTCAATTTGTGACTCACTATAACCCTCAGATCCTTTTCAGCCATACTATCAACTGGCTAGCTGTTTCCCATTTTCTAGTTGTACATTTGATTTTTCCTTCCTAAATGTAGTACTTTGCGCTTATCTTTATTGAATTTCATCTTGTTGAATACAGACCAATTCTCCAATTTTTCAAGATTGTTTTGAATTCTAATCCTGTCCTCCAGGGAAGAGGTTCTCAAACTGTGGTCTGTGGACCACCAGTGGTCCGCGAGCTCCATTCAGGTGGCCTGCGGATAGTTCCCTTTAAGGTGCGCGTGCAGGCAGCTGCACATGAGAGAATGAAGGGCCACCCACCTAATTAATGGAGCCGCGCAGGATCCTGGGGAAGACATACATGTAAGGTGAGGTGGTGGTCTTAGGGGGAATAGGGGGTAGGTGGGAGGGGGCAGTGGGGTGAGAAGAAGGGGTGGAGGGAATTTGGGACATCCAGGGCTGCGGTGGCCAGAGAAAGAGGTGACTTTCCCCAGCTCCAGGGCTGTGGCTGCCTGGGAGAGACAGCCCTCCTTCCCAGCCTCAGCTCTGTGGCTGCTGTGGTGTGGGAGAGACTCCCCTTCTTCCCAGCCCCAGCTTGGGGGCTGCCGTGGTGGGGGAGAGAGGGAGAGACTCCCCTCCTTCCCAGCCCCAGGTTGGGGGCTGCCACGGCAGGGAGAGAGGGCACATCCATCGCATTAGAAAGGTAAGACTACTGATATTAAAATATGAGTTGTGTGCTTTTATCATAGGACCTAATCACATTAGCCAAGCCATCAGGTGCTCGTTCACCTGCACATCTACCAATGTGATATATGCCATCATGTGCCAGCAATGCCCCTCTGCCATGTACATTGGCCAAACCGGACAGTCTCTACGCAAAAGAATAAATGGACACAAATCTGACATCAGGAATCATAACATTCATAAACCAGTAGGAGAACACTTCACCCTCTCTGGTCACTCAGTAACAGACTTAAAGGTGGCAATTTTACAACAGAAAAGCTTCAAAAACAGACTCCAATGAGAAACTGCTGAACTAGAATTAATTTGCAAACTAGATACCATTAACTTGGGCTTGAATAGAGACTGGGAGTGGCTGGGTTATTATACAAATTGAATCTATTTCCCCATGTTAAGTATCCTCACACCTTCTTGTCAACTGTCTGGAATGGGCCATCTTGATTATCACTACAAAAGTTTTTTTTCTCCTGCTGATAATAGCTCATCTTAATTAATTAGCCTCTTAGAGTTGGTATGGCAACTTCCACCTTTTCATGTTCTCTGTATGTATATATATATCTTCTTTCTATATGTTCCATTCTATGCATCTGATGAAGTGGGCTGTAGCCCACGAAAGCTTATGCTCAAATAAATTTGTTAGTTTCTAAGGTGTCACAAGTACTCCTGTTCTTTGTGCTTTTATTTGTAGAACAAAAAATGTTAATTATTAATTTTTTTTTATATAGCGCTTTTATCCAAAGTGCTTTACAATAGTTAGCTAATGGTACAAACAACATTAAGTGGTCCGCCGAGACCCTCAGCAATTTTCAAGTGGTCCGCGGAAAAAAAGTTTGAGAACCACTGCTCCAGAGTGCATGAAACCCTTCCTAGCTTGGTGTCATCTGCAACTTTTATAAACATACTCTCCACTCCATTATCTAAGTCATTAATGAAAATATTGAACACTACTGCACCCAAGACTGACCCTGGGGGACCCCACTAGATACATTGCCCCATTTTGACAATGAACCATTGAAAAGTATTCTCTTGTATTTTTCCATGTGCTAATGAAAATAGCCATAGAGTCTTCTTTTTAACTGCAAACCTCATGAATAGGTGAATTTTTTTATGTGAATCGTTGTTTTGCTGGAAAATGCAGATTTGAGGCTACCACAACTATTTGCGAATTTGGGGTGATTTGGGCAGTTTCGGTTAAAAAAAGATTTTTTTTAAATTTCAAAATGGTTAATTTCAGCATTTCTGAAATGAAAAGTTTCAATTTTTCATTTTGGAAAGATGTTTCATTTTTCAATTTCCCTAAACTTTTAATTATTTTTAAAAGTAAAAAAGAAAAACAACTCAAAGTGGAAAAAAATGTTTCATAAAACCAAAAATTATTTTTTCTACATTTTTTTTTGCCAAGAAATGGTGAATATTTTTTGTTTTAGTTCAATCCCAAAATGCTTTTCTCACCGAATTTTTTGGTTCAGTCACTGAACCAAAAAATTGGTTATTTGCCCAGCTCTGCTCATGCGTCTCTTGGTCCATTATACCTTAGCACACAGATTTTCTTGTGCATCTTTTTGTTTTCTATCAGATCCATCTGATATTCAATTGGGACCAGATCCAAAGTCCTTTGACAACAATGGGAGTCTTGCCATTGACTTCAATGAGCTTTGGAGCAGGCTCTTGTTAAAAAGAGATCTAATTAGGTCTCAAAACATTGAAATGTATTAGTCTGAATCAGTGACTAACCACCAATGGTCTTTATGTTCATACTACTGTACCATGTTATTTGTGTTGTTCTGTCTACCTCCATAAAAGCATTGTGTAAGTGTGGAGAGAGGCAGTGCAGTGCAGTATATAGGATCAGGATTTGGGAGGCCTGTATTTTATTCCCAGCTCTGCCACAGACCTACTATGAGACCCTGCTCAAGTCGCTTCACTTCTCTATACCTCTGTTTCGCCTCCCACCCTTTGGCTGTCTTGTCTATATAGATGATGAGCACTTTTGTCCAGGGACTGTCTCTCACTACATATTTGCATAGTGCCTAGCACAACTGCATTCCAATCTCAGTTGGGCCTTTAGGAGGTCCTACTGTAATACAAATAATAATAATATTGCTTTTAACATTAGTTCTGTTTTCTTTTAACTGCTTTCAAAGCACATGAAAATATATTTCAAATTAATCCTATAATTGCCACTAATAATAACCTTAACACAATTTCATATGGTTGTGGTTATGGGATTTCCTTAATTCATGTCAGGTGAAAAATTACAGAATGCAAAAGGAGTTTTAGAGCCATTAAAATAGGATAGAAAAAATGTTACCAGATGAGAAATTATTCAAAATACATTCAAACCACGATTTCAATCCTCTCTCAGAGGCTCTTTGATATGACAAACTTTTTTGCTTCCTTTCCTGCCAAAAGTTGTGTATAACAATCTCTCTAGTTTCCAAGGAAATTATTGTTGCTTGAGGTCAACAATAGAGAAAACTGCACACAGTATGTGAGAGTACTTTAGAAAAGTGAAATACATCTCAAGCTGCAGAGGTAAAAAACAAACCAACAATTTGTTTGTGTAACTGCTGCTCAGCTACCACACTGCAACATTCCAACGAAGACAATAACCCCTTTTGATCTTACTTCCAGGAGTGTTGTTTTATCTCCTTAATAAATAGCACTACCATGTCAGTTGCAGGACTGCCGGTAGAAAATTGTGTTCCAGTGCATCACATTGGTGGACAGGAAAAGGCTTAGGTGAGAGATCACCCACTTGTCCATCTATGCATTAGTTGCTATCCCTATAGATGGAGAATCTTGGATCTTTGGTTGAAGGGGAGCAAAGTGTTTCTAGTCAAATTAACTAAGTGCCAGATAACTTTATTCAACCTAGTCCCATTGGCTACAGTGGGACTATTCACAGTGAATTGCTGTTCATCATAAGGAAGTGTAACAATCTGGCCCTAGTTTAGCACAGGCAGTGCGTAAAGCATGATCATGGATAAGATGGGCCTGTTTTTCAGAGATATTCCTATTGACTTCAAATGGAGTTTTAGGAGCTCAATTCTTTTGAAAGTCAGTTCCCTCTGCATATTACTAAATCCACATTTTCAGCTGCAGAATGGAATTCCTCACTAATCCTTCCTTTCCCTTTGATTAGTAGAATAACAATATCATTTTGTACAGTACCCCTAGTAATGTATATTGATATCTATTTATTTTTGTGATAGCACTCACAATGTGCTAGGCACTGCCCACACATAAAGGAAGTGTAAGCTAATGGGCTCTCTCCTCAGGAAGGAACCAGTGTCATGCCCAATTCCATTTCTGACTCTTGCCTCAGAGCACAACTGATCGCTTAAATACAAAAACAAAGCAATTCCTCTGACCAATGCAGTCCCAGAGGCTTTTCCCTTGCTTCTGCCTGCCCCCTCCCCTAGAAAAAGGTCACATCCTTCCCTTAAATTCCCTGCTGGGTCATGTGACTTGAAGATAATCCTTAACCCTTTCCTGGCTGTTTTACCCTATCACAGAAGAGAGCGTTTCCCCCCCCCGCCCGCCCCAAAAAAACCCCAAAACAACTAGACTATCTACAAAGATAAAAACAGAGGTGTGATGAAGGGGTACAACAAACAAGCTAACAGGATGATGACAGGCACATGTCATTAGGTCTAAAGGAGGAGATGCTGGTTGGGAGTTTTATTTGTTTGTTTGTTTTGAAGTGTGAAAGCACTCTGTTTTTGTATGGAATGCCACAGAAGAGGCGTTTTACAGGCAGCAGTTCCTTCCCTTTCATCTTTGAGGCTCCCAGAGTTGTTAAAAACTCCATCACTCCATTGAAATACAGCCTCCTTTGGGTGAGGACAGCAATCAGTCAGTGCACAGCACACTGTAGAACAGAAGAGAGGAAAGTCTTGCTGAGGGGCATTGATGCAAACCTTTAATCTGTACAAAATGAAATCTTTAGGGTCAGATATTCAAAGGTAACCACACATACAGCCTGCATCCAGTTTATGTATACAAATAGTCTATGTATGAGAGCAAAGCTGGTATCTGTATATATAAGTTAGCTGTTATCAAGTATATATGTACAAATGCATGAACTAACTTTGAAAATCTGTCTTTTAACAGTCATTCAAAGTAGACAGGACTTTCATATTTCATGTCCTATTCCAGACTTTTCAACAAAGCAGAAAGGACTGTTACTCCACTTACAAACCAATGAGGAATTTGGACCCTGGAGTGTAATATTTCATTTTATTGAATGTCTCTTTGTTGTACTGTGACAAAATGCAATTAAAGAAATAGATTACAAAAATCCAGGGAGAAGGTTTCCTGAAAGAGGATGCTTTTGAAAAGGCAGAACACTATCTTGAGATCACTTAAAGTTTTAAGATTCAAATAGTCATTCAACAAAAACCATACACTTTATCAAGCAATGTCTTGTACTTCTTTAAATTCACCATGATGTATATGCACACAGTAAATGATTACTCCCTGTGTAGCATGGACTTCGGCATTTGTTGCCTAAACTTTTTGATCACATTGCATATTCCCCATCATTTTGCACATTTGGGAATAAGATTAAGATATAGGGTATAATATCAGGCCCTGCAATCGTTCTTCTTTTATACTGTTTTTACTTTTATTTAACCCCATTGACTTGAAGGGAGTCACTCCTGATTGAGACAGAATCAGGCCTGCTTCCTATTGCCTGTGGGTCTGATAAATCAATAAGGGCTTTGTGCACATAGCAGCTGTAGAACTGAGCCCTAAGGCTAGCTCTGAGTGCCTGGTTACTATTGTCCTCTGACAGGCTGGGTTAACCTTAAGGGTTACAACCTGAAAACAAGCAGCATTCGCTGGATACCACCCTGTAAACAGGTAACTTAAACAGCTCTATGGATGAAGTGGGGTTGACTTTGTGCCTAACACTTTATTACTAGAGCTAGAACAGGTCTGAACTGTGATTTATGGCTTATTTATGTTAGTGAATAACATACGTTGTGAGGTACTTCTGAAGGCCCTAATGATTAAGCCTGATCCTGAAAGCTGCTACGCTTAATGCTAAGCACACAAAACTCCCACTGATTTCTGTAAGAGCTGGGAAGTGTTCCCGTGAGGATCAGGTCTCAAATTAGGCAATGGACCAATATGCTAGCAGATGAAATTCAGTGTAGGCAAGAAACAAATGCAAAGTAACACACATTGGAAGCAACAATTTCAACTATTCACTAACACTGTCACTTCTAAACTCAGGAGTAAAAACCAAAATATAACCTGGTTATCAGAGTCAGTGGCTCAGTAAAAACATCTGACTGAATCAGCATTGGCAGTCAGTGACAAACAAACCCGATATTGGACTGTGCTAGGAGAAAGAAATACTGAAAATATTATAATGACATTATGTGCCCTTAAGTTATGGTACGCCACTCTTAAATATTAGGTGCAGTTTTGATCATGCCTTCTCAAAGAATGAGCAGCAATGGAAAACTTCTAAGAAAGCAAACAAAATGGAAAGGCTTTTGTATGCAGAGAGATTAAAAAAGTTATTCATTAAGATTATTTTGTTTAGCGAGGAGACAATTAACAGGGGACGTAAAGGTATATAAAATAATGAATTATATAGAGAAGGCTGGGAGTGGGACAGGGACCACCTTTTGTTTGGTTTTTGTTCAGTGCCTGTAACCATCGGGCTGGGACCATGACAGGGTCTCCTAGGAGCTACCATAATACAAGGAATAATAATTATATTAATACGAGTGCTCAGATTTGCACTCTCTCTTAAAGCAAGAACAGGGGGACACCCAAAGAAATTAAAAGGCCACAGATTTAAAACTGATAAAAAGAAACAGTATTCCTTACCTGGTTCACTTTTCACCTCCACCAACATAAAGAAGGAGTAATGTTACTGATTTGAACTGTGAAAATAAAACCAAACCCAACAAAATTAACCTCTGGAACTCTCTGCCACAACGTATGATGGGTGCAAAGAGATTAGTAAGATTCAAAAAAGGATTAGACATTTATACAAACATTAAGAATAGCGTCTGCAGACACTCTAGCTAGGATCTGATTTAAAATCTTTTGGTTTAGGATATAGGTCAATCACTAACTGCCTGGGTTTGGGGAAAAGCTTCCCCCTAAGTAGGTTATTGAATGATTGTCCATTGTAAGACTTTTGGGAGTCCAATAGAATTTAAGAGGAATAAAACCAACAGAGTTCTATAGAAAATTTCTAAGGGTCTATTAGAAATTAATTTAAACAGCTATGAATTTAATAAAGAATAATATCTTCCCCAAAGCTTTTAAGAATTAACTTATAGAATTCTATAGCAGGGACATGATTCACTATTAAATTGTGTACAAAAACGTATTAAAAAGTTACAGTTTTCAGTGAACCGCTAGCTGATTTCCCACCAGGGAAGACTGATTTGGGGGGTGCTGATACACTCACTAGTGACTTCCTTCAATACTTACTTCACCACTGGTCTTTACTTAACCTTTCATCACTTGTGGTGCCTTTATTGCCCTGCCTATCATATATATGGGGCATACTTTTTCCATTCCTTCCTAATGTAAGATTTCAATAGAGCTATCACATAGCTCCTATGGACTTAATGCTCCTCTCACTTAGGACCCAATCCAATACCCATTCAAGTCAACAGAAGGACTCCCATTGATTGTTTTGGGGGCTGGATCAGGCCTTAGCACTGGTATAAATCAGGAGTTACTGAAACCAATATAAGTGAGAGAAGATCAGGCTCAGTGTAGCTTCATAGTTATATACAACTAAGCAATACAAGCTGCAGTAATTATTTAAGACCCTGATTCTGCCACCGTACATTGACTAGTACCTTACTTCTAAAGTAAACCCACAGAAAGCAGGAGGACTACTCACAGGTACTATTCAGAATGAGTATAGGTGGCAGAACTGGTCTAAATTGAGTAGAGCTGCCAGGTTTTTATGTTTAGGACCAGACTGTGCTACAACACAGGCCATAGCGAGGGGTGGAGCATCCCTGAGAAGGAATTGCGGGTCAGAAAACCACAGAAATCCCGGCTCTTGCATTATTCCAGGAGGGTAGTCAATTGCAACAGAGCAGAATGTGACTGGCAAAGCCTCCTTTACAACCCTTTTAATTACAGGTTTTCAGACCACTTTTGCATGACCTCTCGTGTCATTTGCTATCAACTTCATATTGATCCTGAAATTAGTCAGGGGCCAAGTCTATGCTAATTTATACTCCATGCAACTCCACTGACTTTGGTGCAGTTGCCTGGGGGTTTAAGTCTGTCCCTTTCCAAATTTTGCTGTAATTTAACAGCTAGGATGCAGAGCCTTATTTTCATCTCATTTACACAGATTTTACACCGGCATCGCTCTCTTTATTTAAATATATTGGTGCAAATTAGGAGTGAAAGCAGAATCAGGCCCACAGAGATTGAGAGAATCGGAGCGTTCCCCGCCATCCCACTTCTAAATCAGTATTTGCTGGTAAGTCTGCTTTGAATTTTGTTTTTGGAATGGTGAGAAGGGAAGAAGGGTTTTGGTAAATACTGTGTTAGTTCTGACCAAAGCTGACTCTCCATTGGTAATGGCAATAGGCAGTGGGTTAGCAAATGGCAGACTGAAGTATGAAAAATCATTTCACTGGCTTGGCTTAATTTTTATTCAACAACATACTCTTCGGGATAAATTCTGCTCTGAGTTCCATTAGCAGGAATCTGCAGTAACTCCTTGGGAATGAATGGATTTACCCAAGCTTTACACCACTGTAAATGAGAACAGCGTTCGGCACATACAGTATTCTGCTGATAATATTTTCCTTTGAGTTGGTAACAATACATGTAGCACAGGGGATTGATCCTGATTTCATATCTGTGTAGTTCCATTGTCTTCACTGGAGTTACTCTGGATTTACACCAGTGTAGGTGAGAGCAGAAGCGGGCCCTACATCTCTTAGTTGTTGGCATACTGCAGGCCAGATTTTCCTTTACACTCTATCCCCTTTGCCCTGCTCAGGTGGTACAAAGGGGTCAGAAGGATCACCAGCAGAGCATTCCCCTAGAGAAGAGAAATGCTTGGCCAAGTTTTAAAGGTAGCAGAGCAGCTCTTATGCCAACTGCACTTTCTCTCCACCATAGGGGACATATTAGAAGAGAGGCAGGTGTGGTGGAATGCCACTCTGTTATACCAACCCATCACTGGTGTAAAGTCCCTTATGCCCCTAGGCTGCTCTGATGCCAGGGCCAGGCCAGTACAGAATCAGGGAGCCATAACTGGCTTTTCCCTTCTCAGCACCAAACAGAATGCAGATGCCATGAGAATAATGAAGCCCTAAATCTCTGTTCTCTCACAGTCCATTTTCTCTTATGTCAGGTGATGTTTCTCCAGCTATCTAGTCCGGGCACAGTGCAGTTTGAGTTGTTCCTATCATGCAGGGCCGGCTCCAGGCACCAGCTGAGCAAGCTGGTGCTTGGGGCGGCAGATTGTTGGAGGCGGCATTCCGCCCAATCCTAGGGCAGCACGGCCACCTTTTTTTTTTTTTTTTGTTCTTGTTCCGCTCCGGCCGCCCTGTAGGGGGCGGCGGCATGGAGAACCAGAGCGCTCTGCAGGGCAGTCCTCTTCCTTCCCTCCCCGCCGACCGGAGCGGAGCCCTCGCGGCAGGTGGCAGGAGGCGGCGCAGTGGGAGGGGCCGCGTGGCAGCGCCCCTGCTGTAGCCCTGGCCGCCCCCTTCTCTCTCTCTCCCGCCCCCTCCCCCCCCCCCCCCCCCCCCTCCCCCCCCCAGCCGGTCCCCCTGCACCCGCCCTCCGGCCACGCCACAGGGTTTTGTTTTTTCTTGCTTGGGGCGGCCAAAAAGCCAGAGCCGGCCCTGCTATCATGTAATTGCTCCATACCTTCTTTTTCATTCTGTTTCTCGCCATCATGTTGATCTCTTCTGAACTGGATATTGTTTCCACTTTAACAGCTCCGACCAGCTGTTTTCCTTTGGTACCTTATTGCAGATAGAATTTCAAGGCCTTCTTAGGTGGAAGCTGCTGAAAGCACTGCAGCTCTCAGACTCACTTCAAAGCAACTTTCATCATTTTTCATACACTGTTTTGAGGATTCTCCTATGTTCTTGCCCCAAAACAGACTCTCAGAAAGATCAGACTGTGTGGTATCGCTATTTACAGCACGTCGGCAGGAGACATCGTAGGGGTGGCGGGGTTTTGTTTGGGTTTTTGGTCTGATTTGTACACATCCAACTGACCTGTAAAGGTTAAGGAGGCACCATTTTTTCCCTTTGGATTATAATTTGTTGTTTTTTCAAGAGAATGGGTGGGAGAGGAGATTACTGCCAGAATTCAGCTGCCAAAAGTATGAGGGTCAACTTTAATTTACTTGAAACTGCTATCACTAAAGGTACTGGAGCACCTGCACCAGTCCATCGGGGCTCATGCTTGGGAGGCCCTGGCTTAACACCAACACTAACTGTGGCTGAATTATCCTCCTAAGATCTAAGGCTTTGCAGCTGAACTTGGAAGATTGTTATTCCATAAGAGGTAATTTGACTATTGTCATCCCAACCCTACCTCTGAAGAAACAGCCTACCACATCTAAACTTCTTAATGTTCCTTTCCACTGACTGGGCTTAAAGCCAGTTTGCCGCTGTAAAGATCTATAGTATATTTCCTGGAATTTTGGGGAAAAAATGGCAAAATTCTTGAAAATAGTTGCCCCCAGAAAGGGCCAAATTCAACCCTGGCACAAGGGGGTGTGACTAGTGAATTCAGTGAAGTTACACTCCCTTATCCCAAGGACGCATGTGGTTCAATATCTACATTTGCTTGGAATAAAAAGCCAAAATGCAGAAGGAACACAGGCCATGGTGTCATACAAACTGATATGATTCCTTTTGGTGGCACATAGTAATTTGGCCCATTTGAGCCCAATTATCTGCCCTTAATTTCCTTCTCTTTTGCAGGATTGAGAGGTCCTTTTTACAGACATGATTTTATGCACTGGAATTCTCCTTGTAGGACAGGAAGAATTTTAAAGGGCCAAGACTGTATCAGCTGCTTCTGCCATTATTTTCTTTGTGGACCAACAGATATTCAAAGTCCCGATTCTCCTTTCGCTTAGGCCTGGACTACACCAAAAAGTTAGGTTGACCCAGCTACGTAGCTCTGCGGTGGGAAAAATCCACACCTCTGAGCAACATACAGTAACTCCTCACTTAATGTTGTAGTTATGTTCCTGAAAAATGCGACTGTAAGCGAAACGATGTTAAGCGAATCCAATTTCCCCATAAGAATTAATGTAAATGAGGGGGTTAAATTCCAGGGAAATTTTTTTCACCAGACAAAAAACTATATATTATATAGATATACACACAGTATACGTTTTAAACAAACAATTTAATACTGTACACAGCTATGATGATTGTGAAGCTTGGTTGAGGTGGTGAAGTCAGAGGGTGAAAGAGGGAGGGATATTTCCCAGGGAATGCCTTGCTGCTAAATGATGAACTAGCACTCGGCTGAGCCCTCAAGGGTTAACACATTATTGTTAATGTAGCCTCTCACATAAGGCAGCACGAACATGAGGGAGGGGAGACAGCATAGCAGACAGAGACAGACACACACCTTGTGTGGGGGAGAGAGAGAGAGAGATGCACACTGCCCCTTTAAGTAAGCTGACCCACTCTTAAGTGCATTGTCTTTTTAAGTGGATCAGGAAGTTGAGACCGCAGCTGCTGCCCCAAGCTCTCTATGTCTCTCTCCGTCGTGTCCCCTCCCTGCTCTATATGGAGAAGGGGTAAGCGGGGTGCAGGAGCAGGGGGGAGGGGGATACCCTGATATTAGCCCCCCCCTTTCTCCGTAAACAGCAAGCAGGAGTCTCTGGGAGCAGCTCCAAGGCAGAGGGCAGGAGCAGCACATGGCAGTGGGGGGAGGGACAGTGAACTGCCAGCAATTGCTAGCCTGCAATTGCTAGCCTGCTGGGCAGCTGCAGCACAGGGAACTTAGGGGAGTGGGGAGCTGATAGGGGGGCTGCCGGTCCACTCTGGTTCCAAGCCCCCATCAGCTAGCTGCAACGGGCTGCTCTTACTGCAAGCAGTGGACAAAGCAGGCGGCTGCCAAACTACATTAGAAGGGAGCATTGCACAACTTTAAACAAGCATGTTCCCTAATTGATCAGCAATGTAACAACGAAACAATGTTAACCGGGATGACTTTAAGTGAGGAGTTACTGTAGTTAAACCGACCTAATCCCCGCTGTAGACTGC
The DNA here is from genome assembly GCF_002925995.2 of Terrapene triunguis. Lineage (NCBI taxonomy): Eukaryota > Metazoa > Chordata > Testudines > Emydidae > Terrapene > Terrapene triunguis. The sequence continues at coordinate 15,894,319 of NW_020664435.1, read as the reverse complement.
ATGAGATCAGTGGAAGAATTCTTCAATCAACCTAGCTATTGCCTCTCAGGAAGGTGGATTACCTACGCGGATGGGAGAACCTCTCCCTTCGAAGTAGGTAGCATCCAGGGCCGGCTCCAGGCACCAGCTTGGCAAGCAGGTGCTTGGGGCAGCCACTCCGGAGAGGGGCAGCAGGTCCAGCTATTCGGCGGCAATTTGGCGGACGGTCCTTCACTCCCGCTCGGAGCGAAGGACCTTCTGCCGAAGTGCTGCCGCAGATTGCGATCGCGGCTTTTTTTTTTTT